>NC_074721.1:40487753-40491363 GCF_947242115.1 Biomphalaria glabrata
GAAATGCATCAGCTTGGAACCTTTTCAGGCGGAAAGATTAATTTCATTCATGCCGGTGTAGAAAGTTTTCAATGACCTGCAGTTTCAAACTTTAAAAAACATTCGAAATTATTTTGGTTCTAGAGGAGAAAAGTATTTTCCCCAACACACACACCACATACACACACCACACACACCACCCCACACAACACGCACGAACCACACCACACGCATACCACACATATACCACACACACACCTCCACACACACCACACATACATATCACACACCACATACCACCACACAAGCAACACGCACGCTTACATCACCACACACAACGCGCGCACACACACCACATACACACAACACGCACGCACCAGACCAAACACACACACCACATACACACAACAAGCACGCACCACACACACCACACATACACAACACGCACTCACCACACACACACACACACACACAACACGCACACACCACACCAAACATACACACACGCACATACCAAACACACACACACCACACATAACACGCACACCACACACACAACACGCCACACACCACCACACACCACTACACACCACCACCCGCCACACACAACAAGCACGCACCACACACACACAAAGTGCGATAAACAATGCACCATAATCCTTCCCCAATTTTACGCGATTATGACGTGTGCTGCGTAGCCTGTAGTGAAGTAGCTACGCCCCTGTTTCCTCGGCAGTTACATTCAAATTTCACTCAACAAAAGGGAACTAATTCGAATTTTGTTTCACATTAGTTAAACATCTTAATCACAGAATATTATAGGATAAAAAAATTCATAGTGTTCTTAGTCCCTGGCATACAACATTAAATATTTGTTAAGGTAAATACGGTATGTTTAAGTATATTCAAATTAAAGTAACCATATTTTGCATAAGCTTTTAGTTCTATAAAAATGTTCCACACTTTATACCCTTCATATCTAGCTAGGCCTACCACAAAATATAAAACTTGACTTTAGATTTAACTGAACCACAACAGATGGTCAGTATGAAATTGAATTACCAACAGTAAACGCTGACAGCAAACTTTTAAATGCATTAAATTAATAACACTCGGACTATATATATATATATATATTATAGCTTATTAAGCGCTACTTTCATGCTTATAGCATGCTCAGAGCGCTTTGGTCCAATCTCATTTGTGGACCAGTGGGGGGGGGGGGGGAGGGTATCTAGGAGTATCTTGGTTTTCCGTGCTGCCTTTAGTCGCTCAGTAAACGCAACTCTGCCCGAGTCCACACACTGGACGGTCGGGTGTCGAACCTCGAGCCCCCCTCTAGGCAGCCAAGACAAGCCAAGCTCAAGCGCACTTAGCCTCTCGACCACGCTTCCCATGTATAACCTAAAACAAATTGTAGCCTCCAGGATCCAAAAACAAACAAGAAACTGTAGCACGCCCCTGAGTTAGTTTCTTAGTCCGTTCAACTATTGGGACCAACTCTGACTTTTTCGGAAATTTCCTATCAAATAAAGTCTTGGTACTATGGAACTGATAAGCAAAAAGGCCAACTTCTGAACGAAGGGCAGATAATGTGTCTTGACACCTGCCTCAAGGCTAGAGTTCGACATAAATACATCCGCTGAGTGTAGCAGACGATACCGACACATTGATCTGGTCCCCAGGTGAGACTTAGAATGTAAATAAGACTTCTTGTTGTTCACCTTTTTCTTGCTCAAAATTTCAAACTTGATTGTCTGTCTTTAGTAACAATAAATGTTACACTTGATGTGGTGGGGACGTAATTGGTGAGACTAGAGTGTATTATATCTTATCTTATATAAAACAGACGTTACTTCAAAAAAGAAGATGATTACTTCCTACGAGTCATGTATTCTGTCATGCAATACAGCACTGTTTCCCAAACTTTTTTCTTTAGCGGAACACTTCGCACATTCTGAATATTTAGCGGAACACTTCGCACATTCTGAATATTTAGCGGAACACTTCGCACATTCTGAATATTTAGCGGAACACTTCACACATTCTGAATATTTAGCGGAACACTTCGCACATTCTGAATATTTAGCGGGACACTTCGCACATTCTGAATATTTAGCGGAACACTTCACACATTCTGAATATTTAGCGGGACACTTCGCACATTCTGAATATTTAGCGGAACACTTCGCACATTCTGAATATTTAGCGGAACACTTCGCACATTCTGAATATTTAGCGGAACACTTCGCACATTCTGAATATTTAGCGGAACACTTCGCAAATTCTAAATATTTAGTGGAACACTTCGCACATTCTGAATATTTAGCGGAACGCTTTGAATTTTTTTCTTTAAAAGCGATAAATTCACATGGTGGTCTACTAGTTATTATTCCAGTGGTTCTCGGAACATCTAATTGAATAGTCCTTAAAAAAACTAGACAAGATTAATCTACTACGCTCTTGCGCACGCTCCATTAGCTTCCCGTGAAAGCGAGAATCGATTACAAGGTCGCCACACTTTGTCATCAGTGTAAATATAACAATGAGATGCCCTTGTACCTTAGCGAACTGATTACTCCATATGTCCCCCAGAGACCCCTGCGCTCAATGGACCCAACGCTTTTAGTGGTGCCACGTTTCTCCCTCAAAAGCTACGGTCTGCGGGCTTTTTCAGTTCACGGACCAAAGGTTTGGAACTCACTCCCCAGTGATCTCAGACAGACAACATGCTATACCACTTTTAAGAAGAACATTAAGACCTATCTGTTTAAAACTTTTTTAGATTAACTGTCATTTTAGCTGTCGTGTTTGTGTTTGTAATGTTATTACAGCACCTTGAGCCTACATTTTGTTGTTAACAGCGCTTTATAAATAAAATTATTATTATTATTATTATTATTATTATTATTATTCAGGACTCGCGGAATACTAGGGTTCTACAGAACAATATAGCATGACTACATGCATTACGCGTAGGACATAAACATCTTCTTTTTTTGAAGTAAAGTCTGAACTTTATAAGTTCTTTTTTTTTCTGACCTGAACTATTTTGCAGATTTCAAGTCAAAATGAAGGTGATTCTCTTGTTAGTTCTGCTGGCATCATGTTACTCATTTCATGATGGTAGGTTGTCTAGCCACTTAGCCATTGAAATTCTTCTTGTTCTTAAATGTTTGCCTGCTTGTTTCTGTTCATTCTAAGTCAAAAAGATGGAGATAAAAAATGTGTGAGAGAGTAAGAAGAAAGTGGGGGAAAATGCAAAATACATGTGAGAGAATCTGTGTCAGATGCAGAGAGAGAGAGAGAGAAAGAAAGAGAGAAAAAGAAAGAGAGAGAGAAAGAAAGAGAGAAAGAAAGAGAAAAAGAAAGAGAGAGAGAAAGATAGAGAGAGAAAGAGAGAGAAAGAAAGAGAGAGAGAAAGAGAGAAAAAGAAAGAGAGAGAGAAAGTAAGAGAGAGAAAGAAAGAGAGTGAGAAAGTAAGAGAGAGAGAAAGAAAGAGAGAAAAAGAAAGAGAGAGAGAAAAAAAGAGAGAAAAAGAAAGAGAGAGAGAAAGTAAGAGAGAGAAAGAAAGAGAGTGAGAAAGTAAGAGAGAGAGAAAGAAAGAGAGAAAGAAAGAGAGAGAAAGAGA
>NC_074721.1:41131509-41216509 GCF_947242115.1 Biomphalaria glabrata
ATTTGAATGAAAAACAAAATGCTTTAAACACAAACATACACATGTGCAGTGGACCAAGGGGGTGTCAGATTCTTTGTTTGGTGTAATGCACAAATTGTAAGACAAATTTCCTTATGGATAATAAAGATGATTATTATTATTATTATTATCAAAAACATCGAATAACTAAAGGTTAAAAGAATTTAACCCTAAATGTCAAAAAAATTCTATTTATTATGTAAAAAAATATTCTTTTAGGGTTTCAAGGGTATAAAATAAACAATACATGAAAATGAACAATTAATTGATCTAAAAATTACAAAACATGATTTCAGCTTTAACTCTTTCTCTGTATTATTTTCCACGTTCCGATGGAATTCTTCATTTTTGCTTCAATAACATTTTGGTTGGTTATCAGAATTAAAGGGAAATGCATGCTCTTTTTATACAAGACAAAGTAAAGTTTATAAATCGAACATTAATTTAATTGAATGAAGTCAAATCAACGATGGTATCGTCAATTAGGAGAGAAAGAGTAAACAAACTGTATAAAAATTACATTAATCCTACCTACGTTCTAAAAATACTCATACTAAAGTATACATTAATTATGTGAATTGACATTGGTGCTGGGTCTGATTACTGAGTGTGCGTGAGATTATAAAGTGCGAGAGTGTCAAGAGTCAACTGTACAAGAATGTGATTGACAAAGTTTTTGGGGTCTCTGTTTGTTACATTCAGTAATGTGAAACAGTTTAGTGAAACAATTTAGTGAAACAGTTTAGTGAAACAAATATTGCTTGTGATTTTTTAGGTGCTTTGTGGAAATTATTTCATTGTTGTTCAGTCTCAAGTTGTACATATAAAAAACAAAAAAAATTTTCATACAAGAAAAAAATTAATACATAGAATGATAAAAAAATATTTTATTGGAATAGCAAGATGGATTTTTTCAGATTAGTTACAGTTCATCTAAGTTTATTACTGGTACCATTCAATTAGTATTTACCTTACATTTTATTGTAGCTCCGTCATCTATAGGGGCATGGTGGCTGAGTGAGCCGAGAAGTCTTAGGGTTTGAATCCTGGTGGAGACTGGGATTTTATTGTAGCTACCTCATCTTTAGGGGCATGGTGGCTGAGTGAGCAGAGAAGTCTTGGAGTTTGAATCCTGGTGGAGAATGGGATTTTGAATTCTGGGATTTTTAGGGTGCCTCCGAGTCCACCCTTTTCTAATAGGTGCCAGACAATTGAAGGGAAAGGTAAAGGCGGTTGGTCCTTAAGTTGGCTACATGTCAACCTTGTTAATAGTCAGCCATAAAAACAGATGACTTTTCCATCATCTGCCCCAAAAGATCGCAAGGTTTGAAAGGTCTACTCTACTTTACTTTTTCCTCTTCAATATAAAAAAAACAAAATACCACCTAAGCATAACAAAGCAATAATACATAAGAAACTTGATTCACAATTTTTCTTCATAAAATCAGTCTACAGTTCAATGTACAAGTATTCATTACATGCAAGAGAATATTTAATTAAAAAATTTCTGTCAGAGTGAAAATTTTGTTCATTTCGCAAATGAAATACAGTTATGTACAATTATTGGTTTTAATTTTCCTTTATTAAAAAAAAATAAAGACAAAATTTTTTTTAGTCCCTGGGTATAACCACAACCACAGAAAAGGTTAACAAATTTGAAGGACATACGGAATGTGTGAACAGGATAGTATTTTCTTCTAAGAACTGTTTTCTTAGACTTGTTTAAGACAAATGCTACATTTCACAATATCATATCCTTTAGAACTGCCAGTCAAGAAATAAGTCTGGAGGTAAACATGGCCTCAAGATTGCACAAATACCTGGCCAGTTTTGAGATCCTGTGTCATTTCTGTTGGCACCTGTGCACCTCAAGTCATGCCAATTACAACTTGTAAACAAGTCTCCTGTTAAATAGATAACGACAAAAGTTCATTTTAAGTCAAATAAAAGTAGTGATTATACTAATACACTGCGGCATACTTCAGTCACAAAGTAAATAAGTATCGTCTCATTGTAGTGACTTGAAAGCATAGGAATTAGTTATGGTCAGAGTAATGTTCTCCAATAAGTAGTAAATTCCCCCTATCATGCAGCTGATGTGTCCAAAGAACAGCAGGTGCCAATACAGTTTGGTAACAGAGGCATCACAGGTTCTGCCAGGGTGTAGCACCATGTGTCACAAGCTTCCTAAGGGTCAAAGACTATTGATTTGTTCCTTAGTGTTGACTCCTGAAGCCTTTCCCATGTTTGGGTATAGCCGCAAGACAGCGGCGGTTTCAATTCAGAGTTTTCCTTCTCTTAGGTGGGTAGCCAGCCAGGGCTAACAAGCCGCTCCTGCTCCTGGTTTAGGTGTTAGTTGCTTGCCATTGCCCGTTTCCCCTTTCAGTGATAACAGTTCCCATCAGGCCCCAATGTTGAGCCACACATCAAGGCCAGGAGTTGGGACAGGTTGTCAGAGACGGAGACATATACTTTTTTCTACGTATTGAAAGCATATATCCATTTTCACTTTATGCAGTTACAAGTACAACCTTACTTTACCTCTGTGGTATTATAAGAGAACCCTTTTTTGTTTGTTCTGTCTACTGTTGTGCTCATTACAAGAGAGTTCCTTTGCATGTAAAATTTTGTGGTATACCACATTCTCACCACACTGTGATTTCTGCATTAATAGTCCTGTTGACTTAAGCTAGGAAAGACCAAGCAAACTAGCTGATTACATAGGCAGAGAGTGCCATAGGTGGTTGTAAAACTAATTAGGGGGAACATGCATGAGTGATTAAGAGTGATGGACCTGGCTGATTTCTGGGCCTCTACAATGGGCAAAATAAGGCATGGTGGCTAAGTGGTATAGCACTTGGATTTTGTACCGATGGTCTGGGTTCAAATCCTGATGAAGAGATTTTTTTTATTTTGGGATCTTTAGGACGCCTCTGAGGAGGCACAGTGGCTGAGTGGTAAAGCACTTGGCTTCTGAACCGGGAACCCGGGTTCGAATCCTGGTGAAGACTGGGATTTTTAATTTTGGGATCTTCGGGCGCATCTGACTCCACCCAGCTCTAATGGGTACCTGACATTAGTTAGGGAAAAGTAAAGGCGGTTGGTCATTGTGCTGGCCACATGACACCTGTGTTAACCGTAGGCCACAGAAACAGATGACCTTTACATCATCTGCCCTATAGACCACAAGGTCTGAAAGGGGAACCTTACATGCATGAGTTATTAATAATGGTGGACCTGGCTGATTTCTGGGCCTCTACAATGGGCCAAATGAGGCATGGTGGCTAAGTGGTATAGTGCTGTGATTTCGTACCAAGGGGTCGAGGTTCAAATCCTGATGAAGAGATTTTTTTATTTTGGGATCTTTAGGACGCCTCTGAGTCCACTCATCTCTAATGGGTACATTAATTGGGGAAAAGTAAAGGTAGTTGGTTGTTGTGCTGGCCACATGACACCTTCATTGATGACTACAGAAACATGAATTTACATCATATGCTGTATAGACAGTATAGTCTGAAAGGGTAACTTTTTTTTTTTTTTTTTTTTACAATGGGCAAAGCTAGGCTGACAGAGCTTCATACCAGAAATGATATTCAAAAGCATTATATGACCTGGTCTCAACCATGAGCTACGCTGAATCTACCAGATCCCTAGTGAAGGATGGTTTCAAATCAACAAAACTAGCAATAACAGCAAACATGTAACAGACCTTCGCTTTAAGGCAGAAAACGACAGGTGTGTTAGGCATGTCACGTTAAAATTGTCTTTGTCATATATAATGGCTGGTGTTAAGTTTTTAATTACACAATAAAGCTTATATAAGAATTATTTCCCTTGAATTAAGAGTTCATTTTTCTTCCAGTTCGGCCTTTAAAAAAATGTTTAAAAAATATCTTTTATAAGCTAATAAATTTTAAAAAGTAACTTACCATCAAATAGTTTATTTGTCGCTAACAGAATGGGGCATCAGCAAACAGATGATACTCGTTGACTAAGACAAAGCCCACTATTGCACCAATTAATGCCCCTGTCTGTGTGGCTGCCCCAGCAAAGATAAGTGCGTTCCTGCCTTGTTTCCTGAGTACTGAAGCACAACATACTTTAGAATAGGTCAGCAAAGCAGTCAGCACAATCCAAAGCGCCAACTGAAATATCAAAAAGTCAAGCTAGTACTGAGGATGGTTTCTTTTTTTGTCAGCATGCACAATACTAAAACTATAGAGAAAATACGACAGCTTTGACTCTTGACAAACATTGTTCAAATCATCTTAGTTTCATAAAAGCTTATAGCATGAAAAATGCGCTACACAAATGAAAATAAAAAAAAAAAATCTTTCTGTTTATTAGAGAGATCAGTTCACAAAAAAGAGAAATCCTAAGCCCAACTGGCATTCAGCTACTTAACAAGGTTGTGATCAAGAATCACATGATGTTCGTGGATGTGTTCTACAATAGAATGAATTACCCACCCCAAGGTGGCCTAAATATTAGGAGAACGCAGAAAGGGACGTGGAGGTATAACATAGCAGCTTCATGGAGGATCTCAGGGCAAAGGACATCAGTTGGGAAGATGCTGCAAAAATTGCTGAATATCAATTTCTTATCCAAATCACAAGAAAGATGACGCTTACTATAAGCTATCCCGACAAGACCAACGTCTAATCTTTCGACTCAGGACCGGACACAACAGAATGCGACAACACATGTTCCGAAAGCTCAAAATTGGAACCAGTGAAATCTGCCCATGTGGAGTATCACCAGAAAATGCCGACCACGTCCTCCAAAACTGCTCTCTCTACCAAGAGGCCCGTATAAGACATTGGCCCCAAATCACCCCAATAGAAAGAAAACTATATGGAGAGCTCCCTGATTTGGAAACCACTGCGCAGTTCATCTCATTTATTGGTCTAGTCATATGAACACTCCAACATAACAATGAGAACGATGAAGAAGAAGAAAGAAAATTTCTATGGCAACAACTTTGCCACCCAATGAGCTGAATGGATATTTGATATTTTGGGATTTTCGGAACAACTTAGGCCATGTCATGCCCACTGAGCTGAATGGAGCAAGAGGATCTCAGTCGAAGAAATTCTTTAAACTATAGATGCAAGCACTTCTTCTAATGGTGATCGTTTTGATCTCATATGTATTTAAAACAAGTAATTTGGCACTTATTAATGGCTGATTACAAAATTGTATACTGTTGACTCTTGATAGCTTGATGGTTACAGCACCGGCGGGCTGTCAGATTATCAACTATGCTGGATTACCAAAGATTAGCTATACTTCAAAGAATTTATTCGTGTATGTCAAGAAAAGTCTAGATTCATTTATGATGTAAAAAGACATTCTCTTAGACTTTCCAGAGTGTAAAAAAAAACAACAGAGAAAAATTTAAAAATTTACAGATATAAAAAAAATACAAAACATATGATTTCAGCTTTCACATATATTACTAAATTATAATATACATTCTAAAAATGCAGTATACATTAATTGCATGAACTTATGCACATTTGTTTAAATTTTTAATACTCTTGTGTTTCTTGCTATGCAAACAATGTGTCACATGACTTTTGAAAATCTTTCAACATTAAAACATGTAGCTGATATATATATATATATCATTGCAGCATCAGATTATTGGGTAAGTCAGAATATCAATAATCCACTTTATATGGAAGCTTAACTAAACTCATCAATTCAGAATAGTTACTAGATGACTATTTAGAGTTTTGTTTTTCTACATGAGACAGCTAACTTTAACAAACTAAATAAAAAGGTAAAACGTTTAAACTTACGGCTAATTCACCTCCTGTGGTCACATCATGTAGTGGAGGCTCAGGACTTGTTGAAGCCACATAAATGAGGTAGCCCACGCAGACCTCCCCGAGAGCAGTCATCACTAAGATGATGCCAATGTTCTCAGCCATTAAAAACAGGGAAAAAAAACAGGAGACGGGATTGGCTATCTGGGTCAGGGTAGTCGTCAGATGGTAGTACTCCAGCCCATATGGTAGGACGGTATAGATCTGGATGGAGGGTAAGAAAGCCGTGACGGTCATGTTAATGATGACAATGATTCCCAGCAGGCTGGCATAGCTTAAGGAAGATAACTCACTGTGAGTATGCTGATCACTCAATGTTAGGCTGGATGAGCTCCCCTGCTCAGATTTTATCAACTGGTTGCCGCTGTTGGACTGATTGACATCCAGCAAAGAAGGCGAGTGATTATGACCGTTGACCAACTCTCCGTTCGTTTCATCGACAGTAGATTGCTCAGCTGTATAAGGCCCATCTTGGCCTTTCAACAGAGACTTCTCAGCATCGCTAACAAGCTTGCTGGTATCCATACTTCCATAGTCAGCGCCATTAGCTCCAGAGCTTGGTGGGACCTTATATTTCTCATCTGGCGGAGCGACAACCATCTCTGACTTGCAGTAGCTCCAAAAGTTCAGCAGGAGAAAAGCAACGGCAGACAGAGCTATAATACCAGACAGTATAATAAAGAAAACTCTGACACTGAAGCTAGGCTCCACATACTGAGGGAACACATTGTATACAGTTTTAATAAAACTCGTCCCATCAGGTAAAGTTTCATTAACCTGTGAACTGCTATTGATACAGTTAATTTGTCCAGCGCCTTGGCCAAGTGCAATAAGGGCTGGAAGCATTCCACTTAATCCTTCACCTAAAAAAAAACAACAAAAAAACATTGATATACATTTAAACGTTTCTTCAGAGTTGTAATACAGAGTACGTATGTATAAGTGTTATTAATAATATGCCAATGAAATCTAAAATGTTAATTGATTTTTAAGCTTATGCTGTTCTGAAAAACAAAATGTTTACAATTATTACTTCTGAATACTTTTACATTTGTTTCTCACCCTATCATTGTTTTTTCTCTCCTTTTAGTTTCTATCATATGAATATTTCTGTTTAAGTTATGAACCATAATGAGATAATAGTTAAGCTACTTATAGCTATCAGTGCTACTCAAAAAGAGAATGTTTAAATAAAAAAAATACACATAACTTAATAATGTAGTATTAAAGATTTGTAAAAACTTTCAACAGAATTGATTTAACTAAATTCTCCGATTTCCTAACCCTAAACATTTTATCTAACATTGTTATTAAAAAAAATGGATTTGGTTTCACTAATCTAAAACACTGGACAGCATTAGTCACTAGAGGGATTTAAATAACTCAACTCAAGATAACATTAAGAAACTGGAACAGACACAAAATAGAGCAGTGAGATTCACACTTAACTAGAGTAACACCTTTAGTAAAATCACTAAATTTAGAAATCCTTCAGGACAGAAGACTCAAAAGTAAAGTAGCAATCATACATAAAACACTGAACAATAATCTTCAAATACAAAAACGAAATTTAATAAAATACTCTGAAAGACACAAAGATAAAGGCACATTCCTCGTCCCATATGCTAGGACAAATTTGTACAAATACTCCTTCTTCCCTAGTGCTATTAGAGCATGGAATGGGTTGCCTGGGCTAGCCAGGAAAACCAGTGACTTGGCAGAATTTAAGTCATTGGTTAATATGCATGACTAAATGCATGACGCGTAGGACGTAATCATCTTCTTTTTTGAAGTAACGTCTGTATTATATAAGATAAGATAAGATAAGAAAAAATAAAATTTTTTCAAACTCACCAATGAAGAGTGAAGCCATGTACTCTGGCTTCATGTGGGACATAAATGCATAGAAAGAGACAGAGCTGGTGCAGTCTCCGAGAGCTAGAAAAAAATTTAAAGTCAAGAGGGCAACGCTGTGCTCAACACCGCCAATGTAGGATGACTGTTCCCAGAAAAACGCTGTCAGGAATGAAGCCACCATACTGATGAGGATGATGACAAATGATGTTATCTTTTCTAACCGAGGCTTTAGCTGTGGCTGCAGAAAGGAAACCACAACAAAAATAAGAGGCCCTATGTTGGCGACCTGCAGACCAGAAACAAAACACATTTATATGTTATTTTTATTTCAATAAGCTGACAAGATAGGAAAAACAAGATGGACAAATACTTAATTTACATCTAACAATGTGATTTTTCTAATCCTGGTTGTACAGTATGTGCCCTGGACTGTCATTTGGTCTTTAGATGGTCACTGCTGGATTTTATATGGACCTGGATGTAGATTAAATTTAACTCTAAAGGAACATCCGAAACATGTAGAACCAAACAAACAAACATCTCCAGGATTCCAAACCAATATTAAATAATAAGGGTTTAGATATTTGCCTATTGAGATCTATTACTGTTAGATCTTTTAAATCTCAGAGCATTGGTTTGTACATGTGAGACACGAAGACACTTTTAAAGGTTGAAAGTCGCCTTAAAGTTGCTCAGCAAAAATTGGCGGAGATGGACAGGGTCGTTCTCATTTAGTATGGTGTCGTACTTTCAGAGAAGACTAAAAGCAGTAGACATCAGTTAGGAAGAGGCTGTAAAGTCAGAGTTGACAATTTGCCCATTCTTTGCATTGAATGAAACTGGAGGGTATGTTTGTTTTATGTGTTTCACATTTGATGATAAAAACATCCTAGCCGAGCAGCCCAAAGCTCCAGCAGCATGAGCAGGGTTGGAAACCAGGACAATGGAAACCATCCAACAACACTTGAGCACATACCACACAGCCAGGTAACCATCTAAGCTATTAAGCAAGCAATTAGGGTAAACATTTTGTTGCTATTAAGTGAGCAAGTAGGGTAAACATTTTGTTGCTATTAAGCAAGCAAGTAGGGTAAACATTTTGTTGCTATTAAGCAAGCAAGTAGGGTAAACATTTTGTTGCTATTAAAAACTAAACAAAAAAAAAGAGAAATTAAAATTTTGAGAATCTTCAATCACTTTACAAATGTCTTCAATCAGTTTACTAAATTTTCAATCAGTTCACAAAATCTTTAATCATTTTACTAGATCTTTAAACACTTTACAAATTTCTTAAGACACTTTACTAAATCTTCAATCACTTAAAATTTCCATAACTTAAAGAAATTTTAATCACTTTAAAAAATCTTCAATCATTTTTATAAATATTCTATCATTTTAAAATTTTCAATCACTTTACAAAATCTTCATTCTCTTTACAAAATCTTATATCACTTTACAAAGTGTGCACCAAAAATATGCCAACCTCTAGTGAAAAATAAATGTAATCAATCACTAACCTGACTGATAATTATTATGTACGAGGGCAGATTCCAACCTTCTTTGACTTTCATGACAAGAAGAGGTAACTCTGCCCACATGCCGTTCAAATCTGCCCATGATGCAATGGCAAAGATGCAGATGAGGATGTGCACAAGTATTTTAGTGCTGCCAAGTTGACGCTGTATAAAGTTGTTCATTTTGGCAAAGCAGCCTTCACTTTCACTTTCCTGTTTCTTATCATCTGTTTTTTCTTTTTCTTTAAAGAAAGATTGAAATAAATTTTAAATGACATGTAAAGCAATATGTAATAGGCATCATTACTCTCAATTTAGTTACAACTTCTTACAAGTAAGTCTAATAGTGTTATGACACTCAATTCAATTACAACTTCTTACAAGTAAACCTAATAGTGTTATGACACTCAATTCAATTACAACTTCTTACAAGTAAACCTAATTGTGTTATGACACTCCATTCAATTACAACTTCTTACAAGTAAACCTAATAGTGTTATGACATTCCATTCAATTACAACTTCTTACAAGTAAACCTAATAGTGTTATGACACTCAATGTTTATACAACTTCTTTTAAGAAACTATCAACTGTTTTATATTAACAAGGAAGTATAGTCTTATTACATAAATTTACATTTCAAAAACTTTTCTAAGTGATAACTGATGAACATTGACAAAATATATAGTATAGCTCTGTTTCCACCATTTGTTAACCAGTTCAAATTTCTATTTTATCAGTACATAGCACATCAACATACTAAAAATTTATTCATCTTTTAAGTAAAAAAAAACAACAAGTGCATCTATTATTATACGATTGGCGTTTTTATTTTATTGGAAAGAACATCAAGTGAAGCTAAGCTGGTTTGAATAATAAAACTTCTTAAGTAATTTGTGTGACAACAAGACATTTAAGATAACCATTTCTTCTGAACAAATGTACGTGTGTCTTTGGTGAAACAAGAAATCATGTGCATGCCACTTCCTAAGTATTTCTATGCTACACAACAAATGAAGCCCTAACAGACACATTGAGTTTTTTTTTTTAATTATCTAATTATCGTTATTTGTTTAAAATAATGGAAGAGGCTCTAGAGGGGAACAAAGGTACTGTAAGCATTGGGGGAAGAAGTCCTAACTTGCGTATCAAAATGACATAAATGGTCTGACAGGGAAGGAAGAAGAGTTAGCTGACTTGGTGATAAGCGTAGACAAGCTTTCCGCAGCTTATGGTATGCAAATCAATGCAGAAAAAAACACAGTTTATGAGCAACAGACCGCAGAGCTTTAAAATGGAGATGAAAATAAGCCGATAAGTGTCAGTAGTTTAAATACCACGGAGCTATTGATTCAGGTGAAAGGAACCAAGCCTGAACAACTGGCCAGAAATGCAGTCCTCATAAACACTTGCAAAAACTCAAAACAATCTGGAAAGACTAAAATCAGACTGATGTGTTCTGAGGTCATGGCCACATTCTTACATGCTTGCCAATCGTAGATGCTGACTGCAGAGAATGATCCTAGCAATACAATTGAGATGCGACAGGAAAATCCCAGGTATCACATACAAAGACCACATCATTTTTTATGTATTTTATTAAAGGCCTACTACTAATAAATGTGAAAAAAAAAATAAAGCTAAATTAAGAATATGGTTTAATTATTAATATTGTTTATACTTTATATAAACAAATAAGACATAATTCATCCTTAAAAATAAAAGTAGGCCTATTCTGCTAAATTGTAGGAAGTGTTCAGTTACATTTAAAAGAAAAAGGGCATAATAAGCCAAGGTTTTAGCTGATCTAGACCTATAACTATAATGTATATAAGTATATAGACTCTAGTAGATCTAATAAGCCTACTCTGTTACTAGTGTTAACTGTTAGTTCTGTAACTCTAGTGACACTCTAGTCTCTCTCTATCTCTCTATACTACTGACTCTCCTACTCCTAGCGAGCGGTGTTTTATGTTTATCAAACAGCTATCTAGCCAATTCTAGCGTATTAGTAATAGGTAATACTAAAAGAGTGTAGATCTAATCTAATTGAAACTAATTGTTGACCGAGTTGACTTTTCAACTTTAATTGTTTTCGGATGTTTACAAACAGTTTCTATTTTTAGTAATTTCTAGATCTAGTACTTTTGTTATCTAGATCTAGGTGCTGCCAACTCTAACAAATATTAAGCATAAATTAAACAACAAGAAGCAAATATAAATGGCTATTTTTTTAAACAGTTTATACCCATTTCTCTTTACCAGAAAAATTTATATTAGAAAATTAGCGCAATAATAAATTTGTCAAATACAAGAAAATATAAGAAAATAAAGTCTCGTTCCCTTTTTCATGTTGTGTTCACCAAGACTCAGATGACGACCTATAACTAAGTAAAATAATTCAGCTTATATACCACCGCTTCAGTCAAGTACAATTTGTTTCCGTTGTTTGATATACCAAACAAAATAACTAATAACGAATACTTAATTAACTCATTATTGTTGTTGTTTTTTTTATTGATTCTCGTGTTGTTAGGTAAAGGAAATAATTGTGCAAAATTTCAGATTGATCCGAGATTGGGTGTGGGAGAAATAACGTGTGTACAAACTTTTTACCAGATGATATAAGCTTTGTAAGAAAGACTTTTAAACAGTTACTCTGTTTTGCCATGAAATAGTTTATAGCAAATTGTCTTACCTTTGATAGTATCTTTGATAGGATTGAAATTCGCAGACGATATTGTAAATACTTCCACATTTTGTTTGTAAGAAGTTGGTCTAATGGAAAGAAAAGTGAAATAAGGTCAAGGTCATATTATGAACTGTGGGAGTTTTTCTTTTTTTAAATAAAAAGAACAATATCGAAGACGCTAAGTTGAATTTAACCGAGTTTTATCTTTTTTTTTTTTTTTTACTTTTAAAGTTCGGGTTCGGTTCGGTCAGATTTAAGATCAAGTTCGGTTCGATGACAAGTAGAGTTTGTGTTCAGTTCGGTTCGGATCGGTCAGATCTAAAGTTCGGGTTCGGTTCGGTCAGATCTAAAGTTCGGGTTTGGTTCGGTTCGGTCAGATCTAAAGTTCGGATTTGCTTCGGTTCGGTCAGATCTAAAGTTCGGGTTTGGTTCGGTTCGGTCAGATCTAAAGTTCGGGTTTGGTTCGGTTTGGTCAGATCTAAAGTTTGGGCTCGGTTCGGTTCAATATAAGGAAATTAGGTAAAAGCAAAATTTCTGTGGCATTTTACGTCTCGTGAGACGATCTTTTCCCTTTGCAACTTCTTGTGTGACTAGAGAGGCCAATCCTTGATACACAGCTGCGATCACAGGTTGGGCATATAAAATCACCAGGCGCCATTGCATTTTCACCCTTCTTTCTGCTTCTGTTGTGTATGACATCTGCAATCTGTGACCCTTCCTTTATGCTCTCTCTCCATGTGGATCTGTCCAGTGCCACCTCTTCCCAGTTGCCAGTGTCGATTTTGAAGAGCTTCATGTCGCGTTTGCATACATCCGTATAACGTAAAAGTGGGCGACCAGCGGCTCTCCTGCCTTCAATTAGATCGCCATACAGGATGTCCTGTGGAAGTCGACCTACTGGCATTCTACGAACGTGGCCAAGCCAGCCAAGGCGTCTGCTGCTGATAACAGAGCGGATGTCCTGGCATCCTGCTCTATGTAGCACTTCCTCATTTGTTATCTTATCTTGCCACCTTATTTTAAAGATCCGCCTTAGGCATCGGAGGTGGAAGACATTCAGCTTTTTTTCCTGCCATGAGTAGGTTGACCATGTTTCACTTCCGTACAGCAAGGTGCTCAACACACAGGTCCGGTAGACTAGGGCTTTAGTACTGCTAGTCAGCAATATGTTGTCCCAGACTCTTTTCTGCAACCGTGACATGGTGGCCATTGCCTTGGCTATCCTGTTGTTTATGTCTTTATCCAGTAGAGTGTTGTTGGATATGATGGAGCCAAGGTAACAAAAGTGATCAACAATTTCTAGTGGTTGGCCATTAATGCTTACTTGAGGTGCAGTGTTTGTGTTTTGGACAAGTATCTTAGTCTTGCTTTGACTGATGTTTAAGCCGAACTTCTGGCAAGCAGCAGATAGTTTGTCAACCATGGACTGTAGCTGAATATCAGAATCAGCCACAATAGCTGCATCATCAGCATACAGGAGTTCCCTGACGAGTAGCTTCCTAACCTTGGTTTTTGCCCGCAGCCTTGATACATTAAATAGTTTTCCAGAGGATCTTGTATGGAGAAACACACCTTCGTTTATGTCGCTGTACGCATAATGCAGTAGACAGGAGAAGAATATGCCAAACAGAGTAGGTGCGAGCACACATCCCTGCTTGACACCACTGCAAACCTCAAAAGGTGCTGATTGGGCTCCATTGAATTTGACAGTACATTTAGTTTCCTCGTGAAAACATTCAATTAACTTCAGTAGTTTGGGAGGGCAACCTATTTTCCTCAGGAGTTTGAAAAGGCCACTTCTGCTGACCATGTCAAAAGCTTTAGTCAGATCGACAAAAACAATGTAAAGGGGTCTGTCTCTCTCTCTGAATTTCTCCTGCAGTAGTCGTAGAGAAGATATCATGTCTATAGTGGACCTACCACTCCTGAATCCACACTGAGACTCTGGGTAGACTCTAGAAGCTATCACTTGCAGCCTGGATAGTGCCACTCTAGCAAAGATCTTGCCCACTATACTGAGGAGAGAGATACCACCTATAGTTGTTGCAATCACTCCGATCCCCTTTGTTCTTGTATATTGTGACTATAGTTGCGTCACGCATGTCCTGTGGGACATGACCTGTTTCCCAACAGCGGCAGAGGAGAATATAGAGTTCAGGGAGCAGGAGTGATTCGTTGACTTTCACTACTTCCACTGGGATACCATCACTCCCAGGAGATTTTCTATTTTTTAAGCAGTTAATGGCTTTTTTGAGGTCACTAAGGCTCGGAAGCTCATCTAGGCATTCCAGTACTGGAAGATCTGGTAGAGAAGCCAGGGCGACATCGTCTACTGTATTCTGTGTGGCATAGACTTCGAGGTAGTGTTCTGTCCATCGTTCTAGCTGCTTGGTTTGATCTGTAATTTTTTCTCCTGATTTGGATAGAAGGGGGGCAGGCTTAGACACTGCTGGACCCAGGGCCGCTTTAATGATATCAAATAGAGCTTTGCTATTTCCTGAGTGGAGACTGTCTTGGATTCTGTTGCAGGTATCCCTCCAGAAGTTGTTAGCACATTTTCTAGCCATTTGTTTTGCCTCTTTATTAGCACTTTTGAAGGCCTCCAGAGATTTTGGATTAGGCTTTGTCTTGTGAGCGAGGTGTGCAGATCGTTTTTTCTCGATGCAAGGTTCCATATGTGCTAGATTTGCCTCAAACCAGTCTACATTTTTGTGTTTTTGAGGCCCAAAGGCGGTGATTGCCGAACTGTAGATTACGTCTCTTAATTTCTCCCATCTGATCGAGATGTCTTCTTCATCACTTAACGAGGGGATTGAAATTAGGTAAAAGCAAAAACTATGTACATGTTATAATGTTCGATTCAATTTATTAGATAAAACCGTGATAGTCCAACTTTACATACAACATAGAAAAAAGGGTTCATTTCACTACTTACAATGTGAGCTCTTAGCGTCTACTCATTTGTTTGTAAAATGGTTTACATGTTTCGGTTGTTCCTTCAGAATTGAAGATAGCTTACTTCATAGTCCAAACCTCCCGCAGGACGACGGGGGATGGGAGCGATAAATCCAAACGACAGTCCAGCGCGCAAACCGCACGACCAGGCAGCCATCCATTTTCTTGTCCCTTATTCTTGATAAATATTCTCGTCAATCCCTTAATCTCTAGGGCTTTACCTAGCAATCTTTTCTTAGCGGCTTAAACTAAGAATGCTGCCATATTTGTTTATATTTTTTGATTTCACAATGCTGTTTAACGTTAGATTCTATAGAAACAGCCACAAACAGCTCTACACAAATAAAACATATTGGCTTGTTTTCGTGCTCCGCATAACAAATTGTAACAAAACTCCCCCCCCCCCCCATACGTGGAGAAACATAACAAGAAAATTCAAATTTTACAAAAGACTCGGCACTTCGATATAACGTATTCAGTTCCCCCTCTCCCTCCCGCAATAGCTATTGTGTACATTTAATAATAATAATAATAATAATAATAATCTTTATTATCCGTAAGGAAATTTGTCTTACAATTTGTGCATTACACCAAACAAAAAACATTATAACTATAAGAAACCAAAGGCTACGTCGGGCGTGTTAAAAAAAAAAAGTGGGGTATTTTTTTCCATTAATATTTATTGAAAACCGGTGTGTGATGCTTTTCTAATTGTTATTGAAGAACAAACGTCTAATCAAAGAAACAAACTCGTATAGTTCTATTTAATATCAATCTGTAACACTTTGTTCACTACAAGTTTCTATCTTACAACAACAGTGACAGGCCTTGCCTAGCTAGACTGACCCATTCGACCACTGGGCAGGTACAGGACGGGGGCGTAACTTATGGATGAAGCTCGTACTCCACAACAACCACACGCACACCATGGTAAGGGGCCACTGTACCTGTTAATAGTAATAATTTTAACTCTTTTTCTCCGTTATTATTTACCACATTCTAGTGGAATCAACGTTGGTATCGTCAGTTAGGAGAGAAAGAGTTAACTTATCAAGCGCATTGACAAACATAATGTAGGCTGAAGGCGCTGTGATAAACATTACAAACAAAAACAGGAGAGTTAAATAGGATAAAATGATTTAAACAGTTGTAACAAATCTGCACACACAAATCTACAACGTAAACACACACAATCACCCCTCCCCTCCCCCTCATCAACGTTCCTGGATCCGCCTATTCGCACAATAGCATGTTAAATGCATACATTATTTCTCCGGGCCGGATTCCTAGACTTTTGTCACGCTGCGTAGTACATGTCTGTCTTACAAATGTCCTGATGGTCTAAGCAAGTTACCTTCACCTTTCGTTACATTTTAAAAACAATGGGCTGTTTTGGTGTGTACAAATATGACAAGGTGGCAGGGGAGTGACCAGAGATAGAGAGAGAGAGAGAAAGAGATGGATAGAGAGAAAGAGAGAGAAAAAGATGGATAGAGAGAGAAAGGGAGAGGTGGAGAAACAGAGAGAGGGGGGAGACAAAGAGAGAGGGAGAAAGAGGAAGGGAGACAGAGAGAGACAGAGAAGGAGAGAGAGGGAGAAAGAGATAAACACATAGAGAGAGGGAGAGAGAGAGGATAGGGGAAGGAATATGGTCACAAGTATAATCACATTATAATCACAATTATAATCACAATAGTGTGTCGACCCAATAAATAGGATCTAGTTTGTAGCAAGTAAGTTAGATCTTTCCAATTCCTTTCCCCAGTGACGAAATACTGAGACAGGACAGAAAATAGTTTCGAACTTCACACAGACGACAAGGATATTTAGAACGAGAAAAAAAAAACCCTGTAATTTCAACAACTTGGACATGTTTCTCCACTTACAAGATTAAACCGATTTTATCATAAGGAAAGATCTACTCTGGTCACAGCCCTTTTTTTTAAAGTCATTGGTAATGTAATTAATAATCTCTACTAGAGCTCGGAGCAGAGGCTAAAGTAAAGCTTGCCACTACATCCCTTTCAAATATGAACCCGCTACAGTTGACCTGAGATCTAAAAAAAAAACCCCGCTACATTATAAAAGTAGGCTTTTATGAATAGAACTTAATAAATACACTTACATAACTTTGCAGCCCTCTCCCATGTCTTTGCTGAAGCGTGACGAACTGGCGCACTCGGTTAATCAGGCCAGCAGGACTTGTTTTGTGGGGGCGACCAGGTGCAGATATGTCCTGAACTGAGCTGTGTAGTTGTAAGTGGATGACAGCGCAACTAAAAAAAAGGATGTAAAAGTGTTATTTGATAGGCCCAAGTTTTGCACGGAGAAAGTGAGGCTACCGTAATAAGTAAGCTCGTCTTTCGTGATTGAAGATGTTTTCATGAACTCCAAGATGGCTATGGGGTCCGATTTTCGCTTTGAAAACCGAACTAGTGATAAAGTGAGATGATTTTTTTTTGGTATAGGGCGTCTATCATGATAAACAAATGCTTTATGTACACTGTCTAATCTTTTTCGTGGTTAGGGAGAATCGGAGAGCGCATCAGGGAGAAGGTTTCCGTCCTGTTTTTAGCCGCTCTGCAAGCACAACTGATCTGAAGTCAAATATTCAAATCTCAATAACTAATTCCCAATCTACATCAGGATGCAGGCTCAAGTCCGCCGTCCCAATGTTTCCCTGCAGGAGATTTTGTCTGTGACGTACAATTACAAAGCTTATATTAACTCACTATCTCTGTCTGTCTGTCTGTCTGTCAGGAATCAGGACTCTGTTACACATTTTTACTTCTTCCACTTCCCATTCCCGGATCAAATTGAAACATTGCACATTTTTTTTATCAATGACAAAAAATAATTAATTATGTAAAAAAAAAAACACTCAGCTATTTAATTGGTGGTAATTAATGAATTATTTTTTGTTTTATTTAAAAAGGGAAATGCATATTGCAGTATTGAGATATATGGCAGAAAATGTGCAGTTTTATAAGCTTTTTCTTAAAAAGGTGTTTTTGTATATTTTGCTTCTTTTAATTTCTAAAATCTTGCACTCGATACCCTATCCCTTTTAAAGAAAAGAACAAATCTCACGTTTTTCTGAATACATAAGGTATAAATAGATTTACAAATACTTTTAATAGGAAAATATAATATAGTATAATAATGAGACGCTGTCTTCGAGTATAATGTCTAAGGAAGGGTCCAGTGACTGCGGCGCAGCCAGTAAAAATTGAGAGCTTATTTGACCAACAGCAGACGATGAGTTTGTCTGTGTCGATTTGGCAAAATATGTGTGTCGAATGTAGGTCATAGCTGTTTACGTGTGCCAAGTAAAATTAGATATGTATATTCATATGCAGGTTTAATTGTATTGGTACTATCTGGGCTATCGCCCTTATCGCACTTAAGTGAATTTAATTAAAAGTAGGCTTAAATATACGTTATTTTTCTTTTAGTGTGTTCAGTGAAGTGGACTCTAGTGAAAACTTTAAACAGGTTAGATCGAAAATAACATGGCAGTACATTGAGTACTAGTAAGAGTTGGCAAAGTCGATCATATCATAGCAGAATGCCATAGTAAAGACTAGATTGCCCATTGATCCGGGCAATGCTTCTCAGCCTCACCGTGTGGCGCACAGGTGGAAGCGATCGTTAGAGGAGACGCAAAAATGAAACTCTTTTGGACTGTCTCAGGATCGAGTCCATTGCACTGGCGGGGATGGAAGAAAGCCCCAACTAACATATCAATTTCCACACACTGTTCCTCAAAGGTCCGTTTCTTAAGGCGGTCACCTGCATGGCTGATGTGATTCAGAGAAAAAATATCTCGAATTTTCCCCGGTGTGCTCGTCCTTTGGTCTCGCTTCTAATCGGAGCGTCTTGGGATACGGTAAATGGGATGTAATGACGTGCGTCTGCTTGGATCTTTCCCAGACAGAAGACAGGCAAGCTTTCATAGACCTAGAGATCCAAGTGTCTTAGACTGAACTCTTAAGAGTATTACACAGATAGCCCATTGATATTTGCCCCTTTTACCTTTGTTAAAGTACAACTATTTGTAAGAAGCTAAGATAATATTTAAAAAAGGTTTATTATAACTTCAAAAAAGCAAGCTTTTCATTTAAAGCTCATCCATGATTTTCATATAAAGCTGGTCCATGAAGTACATATAGTTCAATAATTTATACATATATGTCTTACCAGTTTTTAAGTAGCATGGTAAGGTCAGTTGATTAGAGTTAAACCCTCGATCAACATAGGGAATACCATTAAAATTTCGTATATTTCTATTAATTAATGTATAGCACCAGTTTGTTTCTTTAGTTTAAAAAAAAAAAAGAGAGAAAGCCCCCCCCCCCAAAAGGCAAGTAGTCCCCCCCCCCTAAAAAAAAAGAGGAAAGAAAAGAGACAAAAGCCCAAGGATTCCCAGGATGTAATAGCTAGACAACTGATGCCAAAAGCTGAGGTATCCTAAAAAAGAAAAAAAAAAAAGCCTCGACCGTCGCGTCAACAGCCATAGTAACGAACCAGCAAGACACATTATAAGAAAGTCAGGTCAAATTTAGCATTTAAAAAATCAGACTTACAGTGAACGTCGTAAAAATCCTGTCTCCGACTGGACGAAATTTCAGAACTGGGTCACTGTGACACAGGCTGCAGGTGTGCTTCTTTTTGTTGATGGGGAAGTCTTGCAAACGTGTCATTTCGGCTCTCACTATCCCACCCCACCCCTTCACCCCTGTTTGTCAAGGTCGGAGATGTAGCCTGGAATCGTTAGAACGCGGCGAGAGGTAACATAATAAAAAAATAAAAGGTTTTTGGTAAACTACTAGCGAAGAAGGGAGGTAATATTTCATTTATTAACCAAACACATTCATTCAGTTAAAATGTTTCAAATATTTAAAACGTAAGAGAAATAAAGAAACGCAAAGAGGCATAACTCATAGTAGACGTTTTGCTAAAGTATTTCCTCCGCTTTAAATAAAGTTTATACATTTTGTTTACACTTTGAGTGTAGAGCAATTCTACGGCCGGTACCCACCCTTTTATGCAGATCCAACTACATATCACACAATTAGAAAAGCACAGAACACTCTGCGGGCTAATACAACGACCTTGATTAATTTTTAAAACAAATTGTTATTCATTAATTTGTGGAATATCTTTTTTCAGTCAGACAGACACTTTTATAGCTTTTGTGCAGATAATTTCCCATCTGTATCATTTTCTCTCCACTTCTGACACCATTGAATGTCACGATTTCTATTTTAGAATTGTCTTGTAGGGATCAATCTAATTTCTCAGCATTGATTGTAGGAGATATTCATGTGTTGATCTCACCTGGAGGCCTAACAGTTAGGTTTTACGAAAAAAAACAATTATCAAAAAATAGTTGTATTTTTTTAAAGTAATTTTATACGATCAATTATGTATATAAGAATTAAAAATAGACTAATTTTTGCCTTGATAAATGATGTGAAATGACTACTCCTCTGGTTGGATAACGTAATTATGAATACTAGTCACACAAACCCACAAAAAAAAAAGGGACAGATGCCCAGACAAGAAACTAAAAGACAAAAACCCCTTTCCTAAAAGTGCAGATCACAAACATCCCCCCTCAGTTTGACAGTTAAAGTACAACCAGTGATATTGACCCCACTAATATATTGGTAGAAAACGATCTTGAAGAAATGAAGTCAGCTGATAAGGATTTAAGTTTCTATGAACTGATAAAAGGAGAGGAAACATCTTCACAGGCAAAGTTCGTGTGAAACATACATTATCTATCTATCTATCTATCTATCTATCTATCTATCTATCTATCTATCTATCTATCTATCTATCTATCTATCTATCTATCTATCTATCTATCTATCTATCTATCTATCTATCTATCTATCTATCTATCTATCTAACCAAGCACGAGTTCGATCATTTACAAAGAAATAACCACGCAAAAAAAAAAAAACTTGACATCATCAATTTCTTCCCTCGCAATCTTTCAACTAAGAACAGGACACATAGTAAACAAAGGCCCGCAACCAACGAGTTTATTTTAAAAGAATCTTAGAAACATTAAATATTTCTAGTCTAGAACTTCTTCTGAAATCTTGATTTATAATGATAATAAACCTTTACATACAGTTTCGAAACTTAAGGAAGATAGCAGTAGGCTATTTCAATTCAATTTAAGATTCATATGCGATTTAGTCTAGTCTAATCTCAGTATCGACCTATTTGGCACATCTAACATTGACAAAGAGGTGTTTTTTTTTCGAGCTTGGATTTGTTTTTATCCAATTACATAACACAAAATGTGAATGCGAACAAAAACAAAAGACAAATATTAATAAATAAAAAACAACTTATAACTCCCTACTAATTTAATATAATGAATGATCCCGAATATTTCAATATCTTTGGTCAAAATGAGCCTAACATTCTAAATTTCAATCATATGCATAGATCAGTGAACAAGATCTAGGGCTACATGCACATCGTAGATCGAATTTACACAGAAATCTAGATAAAAATAATAATAATAAATATGGGAACCTAGGCTTAGAGATTAAGCGTTTATGGAAATTATCTAAAACAACAATATACCCTATTGTTATATCAACCGAGGGGATAATAACAAATGTGGAAATGTGGGTGAGTCAATTGAACATATAATGGCATGATGTTCAGACTTATCAGAATCTGCCTACCTAGGTCGCCATAACCAAGCTGCAAAGTTAATACACCAACACTTGGCTTTGACACACACTTTGATCAGTAAGGATACTCCTCCTTATTACAAATACTCGCCACAAGATTTATTTTTATCGACAATGCAGTAGATTTTAATCGCCCAGATCTACTGTTCATTCATAAAACAGAAAAAAAAAAAAACGCTACCATTATTGACATCGCCGTACAACTGACTTATAATTAAAAAAAAAACTGAATTGGAAAAACAACGAAAATATGGGAACCTAGGCTTGGAGATTAAGTGTTTATGGAAGTTATCCAAAATAACAATATACCCCATTGTTATATCAATCGAGAGGATAATGACAACTGATCTCACAGACACCTTCAAGGCCCTTAACATGCCTAAGAAGATTCTCGTTGCCTGTCAGACCTGCCACATCACCCGAAAATTCCTCAGTGCACATTGATAAAGGGACTACGATAAAATTTGTTTCTCTTTAACGAAACTTGACCTTGGCAGTGCCAGAGAATAAATACTCGTTCGTTCGTAACATAATAATAATAATAATAATATAACATAAGAATAACATAAGGCTCTACCTGCCTCCAGCTATGAACCTTCTTCTTTATTAGCAAACACAACTCCGAAGCAACCCCTCTGAACCTAAACAATGCTGATATTAATGTTGGTTTAGACGACGAATGTCATGAGATTGGCCAATGGGAAGAAAAAACACTCCACGGAAAGTTCTCCGGCTTTATTAGATGGGGACAACATTGACAAGGCTGCTACCTTAACATGGCTCAAAACAGGTCATCTTTACCTCAAACAGAAGGCATTGTTACAGCAATATAGGACAGAGTAATGAGGACCAAAAAATACAAGAAGCATATCCTGAAACTTTTATTTATCAACTCTGAAGGAGCTCGTGTGGTATGCTCTTCACGCTGTCGTCACGATGGAACCCAGTTCGAATCCTTACCAGTTCTATTCCCTGCTATCCTGCAGGAGGTTTGGTTTAGGGCTTACTTACCTTCATTTCTAAAAAGTAAAGTTCCCCTTTCAGACAGGGTAGATAATGTTAAGGTCATCCGTTTCTTTAGCCAAAGGTTATCAAGCAGGATGTCATGTGACCAGCACAAAAAAACAATCGCCATTACTTTCCCCGACTAGAGTTAGATACCCATTTTAATTGAGTGGACTCGTGGTCTTCATCGAGATTCGAATCCAGGACCGCAGGTTCGGAAGTCAAGCGCTTAAAGCCCCCGCAACCTATCTTTAATTCTAAAGAAATGCCCAAATCTTTTTAAAAAAATATATGGACTAGTCTTGAGTTCAAGGTTCACATTTCTCTTCGCGTACACACCTCCCTCTTTTCTGCAATATAAACACTCGTAAAGCATTTGATCCTCCTCGTGTCAGTTTCTTCTACACACTTTCAATAGGTCCACCAAGTACCGCCAGATTTACTCGAATGCCAGTTTGGCTAAACGTGTATCAAATAAATTAGTGTTAACATTTTTTTGTTCGGTATTTATTTTGGTATTCATCTTTAAAAAAAAAAATTCTTATACTTTAGTTCACGTTGTAACACAAGTGCTTGCTGGGAATCGTGTCGTAGTTTGTTTTATTATATAATTTGAAGTTGTAGGTCTACAAAATGCTTGCAGGAATGATTAAATAGGTTGACGTACTAAGACGATAGAGACAGTGGCGTAGCTAAGGCGGGGGGTAATGGGGGTCCAAGTTTGAAAATCCCCTCTCTTAAGGGGTCCCCCAAGTTAATGTCCGAAATTTGTTTTTAAATTAAATATTACGCCATTATCTCATGTCATGATGTCGAATGTCAAAATGCAGGGGCCCCTAAAGACGTCAATCCCCCTAACGGGCTTCCAAATCACTAGCTACGCCACTGCTGTATGATCTAGATTACATGCGCGGTCTGTTTCAGTCAAAGCTATAAACATGAACTATTTATTACCTTGCGTGTAGACAATACAAGGCTGAATAAACCTGTCAACATAGTAAGGTTCCGTGTCAGGCATCAATAGAAAACGAGTCACAAATTTATGACGATGAAAAACAAAAAAAATGTGCTCGAGATTTTTTGCAACTATCTTATCTAACATTTTAGTTTTATGTTCTTATTTGATTTATAGAAATTTCTTTTAATAAACCCTAATGCTTTGTTTGATTTTTTTTTTTATAGTTTCATCAATATGTGGATTCCATGACAGTTTTTCATTTATTATAACACCTAGGTATTTTGCGTTTTTAGTCTGTGTTACTGGTTTGCCATGAATAAGATAAGTGGAATTAATTTGTTTTAGTTTTTTTTTTTGTTACTCTCTTTTTTCTTTGCAACTTCTTGTGTGACTAAAGAGGCCAATCCTTGATACACAGGCTGCGGTCACAGGTTGGGCATTTGTAATCACCAGGCGCCGTTGCATTATCACCCTTCTTTCTGCTTCTGTTGTGTATGGCATCTGCAATCCGTGACTCTTCCTTTATGCTCTCTGTCCATGCCATATTTATCCAGCTATTAGTAGTTGATTTTGAAGAGGTTCTGTTGTTGTATAATTTATATAATGTCAAGTACCCTACTTTTGTTAATGCAGTTTGATAAATCAAATTCGCTTCTCGATTGCTGTGCCAGTAAGTCTTGAACTTTCTTGTCCTATTTCATTGGCTCTAGTTGGCTTATTTTTTCAAACCTAAATAACATTGGGAAGCGCGGTGGATAAGTGGTTAAGCACTTGGCTTCCAAACCGGGATCCCGATTTCGAATCCTGGTGAAGACTGGGATTTTTCATTTTGTGATCTTAAGGCACCTCTGAATCAAACCCAGATCGAATTGGTACTTGTCATTAGTTGGGGAAAGGCAGTTGTGCAAGTCACATGACATACTCGTTAATCGTGGGAAACAGAAACACATGACCTTTACATCATCTGTCCTATAGATCTCAAGGCTTGAAAGTGGAACTTTACTACTTTTTAAATAACATTGAAATAAGTTTTCAAAGATAACAATGATCTTACCTTAATAACCTTCAATAATTTTGATTAATTTCATTAGTAGAATTTTATTCATTTAAAGTAAACCGAAAATGTATAAACCACATTCCTGTGTAAATATTTTTATACTGGCCAAGGTTTGAGAACTATACATGCATTTCAAATGACTTTATAAAAAAGAATCAAAATATAGGCCTAGATATATCATAAAATTCTAGATGTTATGAGAATATTAGGACATGTGAAAATCTATAACAGGACCCAGAGCCTTTATAGTCTTCACGACTAACGAATTGACCTATGTCATGGTGTAGTAGCAAATACGGAAGTACATATTTTTACTTTTACCGAACTCGGCTCATAGATAGCCAGTTCAATCAACCCTGTGCATGATACTACACTTACTATTGGGTTGGTCGGTTCGTCGAATGATCTCTGGATTTCCCCGCTACGAACCCATTCACTAATCACAATTATCTATTAACGGTTGAACACGTGACCAAACATGGAGCAAACAAGAGGAGAAGAGGAAACTAGAGAGAGAGAGGAAGAAGAAAAACATTGAAAATACGTTTATAAATAACAATGGTTATATTTAGTGTCATTGTATCAATTAGTTTGGATCAATCGTGTTAGGATCGAACTAGTGTTAGACAGTATTTTTAGTTTGTATAAAGTCGCACCATAATTGACGGACTTTGAACGCGACTGGTGACATTATGATTTAGTTGGGTTAGAGGCTACATAGAGACATAAAATTGTTGGTGATAGGATTTCCTAGGGATAACACGTATTTATCCTTCACAAAATTCACTGATGATGCGGCTCTTCTTGCCCTCCTCTAAGAGAGCTCAGACGTAAATGAGTATTTCAGAGAAATAGAACACATTGAAAAATAGTGTAAAGATAATTTTTTATTACTAAGTGTAAAAAAAACCCAAAGAAATGATAATCGATTTTCGTAGGGAAAAGAAGGAAAATGATATTGTTTCTGTGGCTGGAGAGACTATTGAAATAGTGCAAACCTTTAAATACCTTGGTACTATCCTAGACAATAAACTAAATTTTACTGCAAATACTGATTATATCAGCAAAAAAGGGCAGCAAAAATAGAGACAGAGACTCGACTGTGGCCTTTTGTTGTATTAAAACCATCGTCTGAATTGTTTAACAGTTTTGGACTTATCTCTTCACCTGTTAACTTTGTGTGTGGTGTCATCTGTCCTGTTGGTTAGTCTTAGTCGCATTGGATGGGCTACACCCGCACAAGAAACCCAGACCATCTCCAGAGTAATCTGTCGAAGTCTAGAAAGTATCAATAACTACAAGTAAGATAGGCTTATGTTCCAGTCCGAAACAAATACGGAAAACTACTTTCTTCAATAAATGAACAACTTGAAAGATGGAAAGAATATTTTCAAGAAGTGCTCAATAGACCTAAACCACGAAATCCACCAGATCTAAATGCAGGACCAACACTAGACATAAACATGGAAGAAATAACAAAAGAAGAAATAAGGAATGCACTCAAACAAATGAAGACAGGTAAAGCAGCTGGAATTGACAACATACCACCCGAAGTCCTAAAAGAAGGAGGAAGTGAAATAGTTGACCAAATGCACAAACTATTCAACAAAATTTGGTTAACAGAAACACCTCCGGGTGAGTGGAAAAAGGGCTTGCTAATTAAAATACCAAAGAGTGGAGATCTATCACAATGTGAGAAATGGCGAGGCATCACTTTGCTGTCTGTACCAAGCAAGATTTTTAGCAGAATCCTACTAAACAGAATAAAGGGAGCATGTGATGAACACCTAAGGGAAGAACAGGCCGGATTCAGAAAAGGGAGATCTTGTGCTGACCAAATAGTTACACTCAGGATAATTGTAGAACAATGTGTCGAATGGCAATCTCCTCTCTATGCAACTTTTGTTGACTTTGAAAAAGCTTTTGATGGTGTCGACAGAGAATCTATCTGGACTGTAATGAGACATTATGGGATCCCCAATAAAATAATAACCATAATCAAGAACCTTTATGATGGTTTCACCTGCCAAGTAACCCACTGTGGCAAGCTGTCAGAGGAATTTCCAGTCACAACAGGAGTCAAACAGGGATGTCTTCTTTCACCACTCCTGTTCCTTCTAGTACTGGATTGGGTCACAAAAGAAGCCTACTCTAACGCAGGGAAAGGAATCCAATGGACTCTCACACAAAAGCTGGAAGATCTGGAATTCGCTGATGACATAGCCCTATTATCACACAGACTACAGGATATGCAAGAAAAGGTCACAGCTTTAAGCGAAGTAGGAAAAAGAGTAGGCCTCAAAATAAACCACCAAAAAACTAAAGTACTTAAAGTAAACAATAAACAAAGTGGAGACATAGTATTGGATTCTCAGACAATAGACCAAGTAGAAAATTTTATATACCTTGGGAGTGTAGTCAGTATATCAGGTGGAACAGATGAAGACATTAAACGCCGTATAAATCTAGCACGTCAGACATTTACACAGCTAAAACCAACCTGGAAATCTCCTTACATCTCAAACAAGACTAAACTAAGAATCTTTAATTCTAATGTCAAGGCTGTCCTACTGTATGGTTCTGAAACATGGAGAACAACTGAAGCCACAACAAAAAAAAATACAGACCTTCATCAACAGATGCCTGAGAAATATCCTAAAAATACACTGGTATGACAAAGTAGAAAACACCAAACTGTGGGAGATGAGTGGACAGAAAAATATAGAAGTGCAGATCTTAGAGAGGAAGTGGAGATGGATTGGTCACACCCTTAGAAAAGATACCAGCAACAGAGCTAGGCAGGCCATAGAGTGGAACCCCCAGGGAACAAGACGCAGAGGAAGACCAAAAAGAACATGGCGACGCAGTGTACTTGAAGAAGCAGAGAAGACCGGGAAGAGCTGGGACACCATCAAAAAGCTAGCAAGAGACCGTGGAGAGTGGCGTGTTTATGTCGAGGCCCTATGTTCCATGAGGAACTCAAAGGAATGATGATGATGATGAAGATAGGCTTATCACACTAGACATAATATTGTTTTTGTTTAGCTTGTAGCTTTCTCAATGCGCTATGATCCTATCACTTGTCTGGACCAGTTCTAAAAGGGGAAGGGAAGAAGGGGGTATCTTGGTCAATGTTTAAATGATGGTTGTTGTTTTTTTTTAATGCATTAAAAAAATGTTCACTCAGGAATCAAGTCCTCAAAGGGACTAGTTCAACTTATACCACCACATCTGTCAAGTACGATTTCTTTCCCTTGTTCAAGATGCCAAACAAAAAAACAAAACAATTGTTAATTAACTAATTGGTTAATTTAACTTTCAAGGCAAAAAAAAAATGTCATTAAAAAGTGTTAATAAATAAATAAAAACAAAATAATATCAGTAAATATACAGCGTACTTACAATGGGATGTGCACATGGTGCCATGCATCTATGAATTATGGGCTCAACTCAAAATTAGATGCAGATCTACTTGTTTTCTTTCCTACCTAAAAAGTTATTGGAATACATTCGGTCATTTTAAATTTAGGATTGAACTCATTAAATGTGTCCGGGTAGATAGCGAAACAAAATCTGTTTATTTTTAATTTTGTTTGTATTACGTCTTGGCCTTGACATTGTCTGCTTTATCACCAGACACCTAACACTGTCACTTTGATAAATATTTTGATAAAAAAAAATTTTTGGTTTATTGATCTAGATTATGTCTGTAGGGAGTGGTCTGCTATAATACAAGCAAGTGTCTTGCACCAGAAAATATATCCACTTTAAAATTGCACAGTTGACAGCTGAGAGTTATTGTAGCCAGATAAACTTTGGAACTTTAGTCTTAGACCTAGACGAAAGTAAATATTATTGTGTCTATTCCCAGTTGACATCGAATCTAATTTGAAACTTTCTAGAGTTAGGCTACCGTTCTTTAACATTTACTGGCGGATCTTGCTGAGTGAAAGGCTGTAGTTGGGTTATCAGACGTCCGGCAAAAGGAGGAATTTCGTTTATGATGTCGTTTCCTTCTTACGGCAGGCATTAGCCTAAAATGTAAAAATGACTTTCCCTGTCGTGTTTGCTACATAATCTTTGTATTCGGCACGCGAATTCAATCCTTTAGTTCTTCTGGTTTAAAGACTAAGCTTGTTCGTAAATAGTGCATTGTCATACATGCAGCAAGTATGGAAATGGGGGTACATGCAGTGGCGTAGCTAGTGTGGGGGAGAAGGGGGGAGAATTTGAAAATCCCGCCCGGGCCCCCAATGAGTGTTTTTTTACATTAAATATTAAATATTACGCAAAATGCAGGGGCCCCCAAAGAGATCAAGGCCTCCAAATGATGGAAAATTCCTAGCTACGCCCCTGGATACATGTATATGACATAATTCCAGTGTTCCGATGATTGACTAGTACTGAAATCACCTGCAGAACAGAAAGGTGACACGAATACTCTTTTTTTATTACAAAGCTTTTATCAACTCTGTCTGTCTGTTAAAAATGTTTGTTCACGTTATTTCTCGCACACCTAATCTCGGATCATGCTGACATTTTGCACAATTATTTATTTTAACTGACAAAACAATAATCAATAAAAAATAATAATTAACTATAAGCATTTTATTATTTTGTTTGGTATCGAACAAGGGAAAGAAATTATACTTCACTGAGGTGGTAGTATATAAGTTGAGTTTGTCGCCTTTATACTTTGCAGAGAAATAGGTCGCCGTTTAAAACTAACGATAGATAACTATAAAACCTTCTATTTTCATTAGCACTTTCACTGGCAAAGTGGTTAATGAGACCTTAAGTTCAAATTCAGGTTGTTCAACTTATTTTGGTAAATGCATTTAAAAAGCGATCACGGCATCATTGACATGACACCCCCTTCTTTCTCCCTCACCCCAAAGCATGCTTTTGTGCTTTTACAAAACAATTGGCAAAAATATTTATAATTACATATTTATTATTGTTAGTCCAGATCTATAAGAAAAGCTAGCTGTAGCATTCATACTCTCCAGCCTTGACTACTGCAACGCCCACGCTAGCAGGTTCACCTGATGACAAAGTCGCGCAAGTTGCAATGTATTCAGAAAAACGCTGCACGAATAGTTCTAAAAAAAAAAAAAAAAGCCGAGATTCTGCTACTACCCTCTAGCGCACACTCCATTGGCTACTTGTGAAAGCGAGAATCGACCACAAGGTGGCCACACTTTGTCATCAGTGTATCTACAATAAAGAGATGCCCTTGTACCTTAGCGAACTAATCACTCTATATGTCCCCCAGAGAACGCTGCGCTCCGTAGACTAAGTGCATCTAGCAAAGCCACGTTTCTCCCTCAAAACCTACGGTCTGCGGGCTTTTTTCAGTATACCGACCAAAGGTTTGGAACTCACTCCCCAATGATCTCAGACAGACAACACGATACACCACTTTCAAGAAGAACATTAAGCCCTTTCTGTTTAAAAAATTACTTAGAAAGACACAAAGATAAAGGCGTATTCCTCATCCCATATGCTAGGACAAATTTGTGCAAATACTCCTTCTTCCCTAGCGCTATAAGAGCATGGACTGGGTTGCCTGAGCTAGCCAGGAAAACCAGTGACTTGGCAGAATTTAGGTAATTGGTTAATATGCATGACTAAATGCATGACGCGTAGGACGTAATCATCATCTTTTTGAGGTAACGTCTGTATCATATAAGATAAAAAGATCTACTAACAGGGCGGGCTATTCGACTATGTTCTGGTGTCACAGATTAATAATAAATTACTGTAGACGTTACTAATTAATAATGATAATAACAAGACTGTCTTTATCAAGGTAGACATATATAACTAACATATTTCCGTCCGATTCTTTGCTTTCGCATAAAACATAAACAACAAACAATGACGTAATATCTTCAAATATTAGCACATCCTTCCTTTTGAAGCTATTATCACATCCTTCCTTTTAAAGTTCTTAATACTTATATTTACAAGGAATTTTGACAACTCGACCACTTCTGGTTGTCTTGACCGGCACAGCAAGTTCTCTAGATGTTGGTTTATAAATTGTCTGTTTCGTTTGTTCTAACAGTTTGCTGTTCATTGTCTTCGTCGGTGTCATAGTACCCAGAGATGTCTTCTTCGTATCTCTTGTTTAAAAACCGTTGATTTCGTCTCTATGTTTTATTCCATCATTTGTCTTTATGATGTAAGATCTGGGTAATGGATGTCTCTTCATGACGACTGCTTTCTGCCATGTTTGTCCTAGACGAACTCTCACCTTCTCCCCGACAGAGTAGTCTTTAGGTAACCTTGCTTTTGAATCGTATTTCACTTTGCTTTTCCTCTGTCGTTCGTTGAGTAATGTCTCTGCATTTTCAGCTACCGATGGTTTCAATAGTTTGGGATCAGTTGGATGATGTCCCTGAGTCTTCTACTCATCAGCAGTTGTGATGGCGAATAAAGCAGTCCGCTTATCGGAGTATTTCTATACTCGAGCATAGCGAGATATGGATCTTTCCCACTTTTGTATGCTTTGTTAAATATCTGCTTTACGATACCAACATACACCTCACTTTGTCCATTTGATTGAGGGTACCTGGGACTTGATGTTGTTATCTTGAAACCCCATTCAGAAGCAAACTCTCTATATTGATAGCTATTGAATAGCATATTGTCGCTCACAATTTCTTCTGGTATGCCATGTCTAGCAAAAATACCTTTCATTGCCCTGATAACACATTCTGCTGTTTTGTTCTCCAGTCGTTTTATTTCAGGGTATTTAGAGAAAAAGTCCACAACAAGCAAATAGTCATTGTTTCGCCATTCAAACAAATCTGTCGTCTGTCTGGTACAGCATGAGGTAGCAATTTTTCCTTCACATTATTTCTTTTGAACGTTGCACATGTTGCGCATTTCATTATTGTCGAAAAAATATCTTTAGACAATCCTGGCCAAAACACACTCTGTTTTGCCTTAGATCTGGTTTTCTCAAGACCAAAATGACCTATGCGCAACTTCATTTCTCATACTTGAAGGAATTATAACTCTGTTCTTATAAAACAATATTCCATTCTCTTCATGAATACTGTCTTTAAATGACCAATACACTTTCACGGTTTCATTAACTTGAGTTTTTATCTTTGGGCAACCTTCTCTGACATAATTAATTACAAGTTTTAATTCAGCATCAGATTCAGTTTTCCTTCTAATTTCAATAATCTTCTGATCACTTACCGGAAACTGTGCTGTTGCGCTATGAATTCTCATAACCATGTCATCATTTGAATTTGATTGTTCTTGACCATTGATGTACGCACGCGATAACGTATCAGCTATTTGCATTTTTGAACATGGAGTGTAAGTTACTGTTAATTGATATCTCAACAGTCTTAACATCATCAACTGAAGTCTTGGTGAAATCTTATGTAAAGGCTTAGTCACTATAGTTTGCAAAGGTTTGTGATCTGATTGTACAGTCACAGTTCTTCCAAAAATATAATGGTGAAAATGTTCAGCTGCAAACACTATAGCTAACATTTCCTTTTCTATTTGTGCACATCTGCACTCTGTTTCTGTCAATGATCTTGACGTATACGCAACTGGTTTATCTTCTTGCATTAAACATGCTCCCAACCCTTTAGAAGAAGCGTCACACTGAATAGTAACTGGCTTTTCAGGGTTAAACAATTGCAGAACTGGAGCTTCACTAAGTGTTTTCTTTATTAGTTGGAAAGCATTTTCTTGCTCTTCATTCCACTGCCACAATACATCTTTCTTTGGCAATTCACGCAATGGACTGGTAATTGTTGACATGTTTGGAATGAAACTTGACAGAAAGTTCAACATCCCTAGCAGTCTTTGAATTCCTGTTCGATCTGTTGGTGCTGGCATCTCCATTATTGCTTTGATTTTAGCTGGATCTGAACGAATACCATCTGCTTCAATTTGTCTTCCGAGATAATTAACACCAGAAAGTTTATATTGTATCTTGTTCTTGTTGAACTTTACATTGTTCTTTCTAGCTCTCTCCAGAACCTTTTCAAAAATTTGATCATGTTCTTTTTCATCTTTTGCTGCAATCAGCATGTCATCTGACATGATATGTACACCTGGGATGTCTCCGAATACTTGATAAGCACGTTTCTGTAATACTTCACTAGCTGAGGATATACCAAAAGGCATTCTCAAGAATCTGTATCTTCCAAACGGAGTATTGAATGTACATAAATAAGAGCTTGGTTCATCCAACTCCACTTGCCAATATGCATCCAATTGATCAAGTATACTAAACACTTTTGCTGCTCCCAGTGAACTATTGATTTGATCAAATGTTGGTATAGTGAAATGTTCTCTCATTATATATTTGTTCAGTTCTCGGGGATCTAAACACAACCTCAAAGAATTATCTTTCTTCTTTGCTATAACCAAGTTATGAACCCATTCTGTTGGTTCATAAACTTCTGTGATCACTCCATCTTGTTGCATTTGTGTGAGTTTTCTTTTTAATTCTTCATAGAGTGATGGTGCAACTCTGCGCGCACATTGAATAACTGGTTTTGCATCTGACGTCAGTTCATTTTGTATGTACCGAGTCCTTCGAATACTTGATTATATTATTTCATCAACACTCGTGGAACTTCATTTTGTTGCTTGACATCGTGTACTTCGATATTTCTCTTTGCCTCAATTAGTTTTAAAGCAATAGATGTCTTCAGACCTAGTCTAGGATTTATACTTTTCTTGATCACGTACAGATCATCTTTAACTTCTACGTCGCCGACTTTAAATGTAACCGATGCAACTCCCTTCAGTTCAATGCTTCATCCCCCAATGCTCGTAGGGTAGTATTTGAATTCTTTAACTGAGTATCAGTTTCTAAATTGTTCCACGTTGACTCTGATATCACATTAGCTTGTGCTCCTCTGTCAATCTTCATTTTGACTATTTTTCCCATAATATTAACATCAACCATCCAAACTGTGACATTGTTGTCAGTACCAATTGCCTCAAACCACAACTCATTTACTTGGCTTGCCTGACTTTCATCTTCCAGTGAATCAACAGCCTTGAAGTGTTTCGAACGACATTTTACATCTAATTGATTTCTTTTTTTACATTTCGGCATGTCTGTCCGAATGCTGGGCAATTGTATTTTCCATGAGATCCACCACAAGATCTGCAATCTCTAATGAAACTTGTTACATGATTCTTTGCCATATTTTCCTGTGAGGTTTTGACTGGCTTTCTATCTTCTGTCTTCTTTAATTTATTAGCAGCATTCACATGTAGTCCTTTCATATCTATCATTTGGTTCTGGGTATGCTCGTCAGCATGAATTATGCTTGATGCTTTCTCTAAAGTTAAGTCTACATCTCTCAGAAGTCTCTCTCTCACTCGATCCGACTGTATGCCACATACCAATCGATCTCTGATGAGTTCATCTCGAAGGTTGTCAAACTTGCATTCTTTTGCCAAATTCTTTAACTCAGTATAATACTGTTGAAACGTTTCTCCGTCTTTCTGCTTTCTTGAAAAGAATTTAAATCTGTCATACACAGTGTTGGACTTAGGCAAAAAATGATTCTGAAACCTTTCAATTACTTTGTCTACAGTCTCATCTTTACATACTTGAAAAGTATTGTAGATGTCTGGTGTCACAGATTAATAATAAATTACTGTAGACGTTTCTAATTAATAAGGATAATAACCAGACTGTCTTTATCAAGGTAGACATATATAACTAACTTTTTATTTCCGTCCGATTCTTTGCTTTCGCATAAACATAAACAACAAACAATGACGTAATATCTTCTAATATTAGCACAGACTAAACAATTATAGTTATAGATCTATGTAGTCAGGGCCGGCCTTATGCCACTGTAACCTATGCAGCCGCAGTGGGCCCCACACTTTTATAGGCCCCGCGCTAATTCTAGGTGTAAATTATTAAATTATAAATATTATAGCTTTAATATAATAACAGGGTTACCGTGGTCTTCTGATTTTTCCAGGATCTCTAGGAAATCTCCTGAAATTGCAACATATACGAAAAAGTCCTCGATATTTGAAATTAGGAGTAGGGGAGTAGGCCTACACAGTGGCAAATTTAAACATAGGCTACATCGCACTATCTCTTAAGTAAAATTATTCCAAAGAGTTGGTTTTCTTTATATAAGATATATATATCTTTTACCTTTTACCTTTTACCTATCCCTTAGTCTGTTGGACCGTTGGGGCACCAGGCAAGATTTGTCGACTGTCTTTCTCCATTCCTCCCTTTTGTTTACCTTATTTAGAACCTCTCTCAATGGCAGGCCTTTCCATTCTTTAATGTTGTCCTCCCATCGCTTTTTCTGTCATCCTCTTCTTTTTTCCTGGCACTGTTCCCTGAAGGAAGGTCTTTGCGAGCCCCGTAGATCTTGTAATGTGGCCAAAGGTTTTAAGCTTTCGTCTTTTCACAATAGTTAGCAGGTCGTCACGGCCTCCGATCGCTACAGTAACCCTGTCTCTGATTTCTTGGTTTGTGATGCGGTCTTTGAATGTGATGCCTAGGATCCTTCTGTAGCATCTCAATTCCATTGCTAGGATCCTCATCTCAAGCTCTGCATTCAACGTCCACGACTCGCAAGCATATAAAATGTGGCCATGACCAGAGAGCGCATCAGTCTGATTTTGGTGCCGAGGGCTAAGCCTTTATCTTTCCATATTTTTTAAGTTTTGAAAGGGCTGCTGTGGACTGTGCTATTCGGGCCAATAGTTCGGGTTTTGTTCCCTCATCTGAGACAATAGCTCCGAGGTATTTGAAGCTGTTAACACTAGTTAGCTTTTCACCTCCAATACTGATGCCTCTTTTAAAGCCCTGATGGCTATTGGTCATAATTTGAAATTTTTCGGCATTTATTTGCATGCCATATGCTGCGGAAGTCTTGTCAATGCGCATCACCAGGTCAGCTAGTTCTTCTTCTGTCCCTGCTAGGCCGTCAATGTCATCTGCGAAGCGCAAGTTAGTAACTCTTCTTCCTCCAATGCTAACAGTACCTTCATAGCCCTCGAGGGCATCTTCCATTATCCTTTCAAGGAAGATATTGAAGAGTGTTGGTGACAGTAGGCAGCCTTGTCTTACTCCAACTGTGGTTTTGAACCAGTCCCCAATATTATTGTTGAAGTACACCGCACTGGTGGCATCCTTGTAGAGGTTCTGGATAACTTTGATTATGTTTTTATTAATGTTGTACTTTTCCATTGTCGCCCAGAGTGCTCCTTGCCATACTCGATCGAAAGCTTTCTTGAAATCAATAAAGACATGGAAAAGATTATTCTCTTGGTGTTGGAGATATTTTTCACAGAGTATTCTGAGGTTTAGGATTTGCTCTGTTGTGCTGCGACCTTGTCTAAAACCTGCTTGTTCCTCTGAAATGATGTTGTCTGCTATCGGTTGATTTTGAGGCAAAGGGGATATATAATATCCTAACACAGCCGGTATCGACCTCGAATGATCAGGGTTGCGTATCCTTGTCTAAGCCACGTACATTTCAATCTGTAGGCTGTATGCCTGTTGGTTAGGAGGACCTATTATTATAGCTTATTATATACCATGTATAGATCTTTTTAGGGCAGAAGTGTAACAGAGACATATAGATGAAATTTAAGGCTTATATTAATTAAAAGTATCGCTAAACAGCTATTTTTTTTTATATAGATGTAATTACCTACACCCAAATCACAATCTGCATTGTAGGCCTATATTTTAAGCTCAGTCCAAAGTAAAAAAAAATGCCTATCGTTTCTTTACTTCGGGATCATCGCGACATAATTGGCCTGAAGAGCGTTTCTTCTGTTATGGTTTTAACAACTTTATCAGGTCCTACATCTTATGTCTTGAAGCTCATTTACAAAACCTTCTAATAATCGGGGAGCACTTAGATCTAGATCTAAACCACAAATCCACAAAGATGTCGATCTAGTCTGAATGGCCCAACTAGAGAATGTACAAAGAAATCTGGCTCAATAACTTCATGACCTTTCACCTTTTTTGAGATTGTAAGGTAGATCTAGATTTTGACATGCAAGGGAAACATTTATTTAATTAAAGAAACAATAATAATTCTGATCTTTTGTAGATCTATATTTATAGCTCTAGATTATAGTCTAGTGTTATAGATTAAACAAAGATCTAGATCTAGTCATTTAGATTAGATTACACAATGATTTGAATGTTTGTTTTGATCAAGAAGTTAGAAACGAGTTTTGAGTCTTGAGTTTAGAATTAGACAGGGCAGGGTCACAGATCAGTCGGAGTCTAGACTCTATTTAGACTTAGATCTAGAATCTAGAATTCTAGAACTCTAGAAATAGATCTATATAGATATAGAATAGATATCTACATCTAGAATAGACTTCTAGATCTAGATATCATTATTAATATTGTCATACAGCATACACTTACAAATCTGGATACTAGACTCTAGAATATTATTATTATTATATTAATATTAGTTTAGTAGATATAGGGACAGGGATAGATCTACTTAGATCTACTAGGCTAGATAATGAATCTTAACTGAGTAGATATCTAGATTACTAAATATAAATTATAATAAATCTAGATCTAAAAATTAATAATTCATTAATTGTCACTAGTGGTACTTTCAACTGAGTAGTAACTCAAATAGTATTAGATCTAGTACTATACTGTACATAGAATCTCTATTAGATAAGGTGATTAATATAAAAAAGGCATAGAATCTACCTTTCCTACATTATAGGTCTATATTTAGTACTATAGCCTACTAATAAATTATAGGTCCTACATACTAAACTAGAATCAATTTAAGTAGCCTTAGTAATAGATATAGATCTATCTGTATATATGATAGTCAAGATCTAAATCTTATATATAGATTTGCTGATCTCTGTGAGTGGCCATTTCATGAAGGGTTTAGCTTGTGCCATCTTATGGCCTTGACCTAAGGGAAGGATTTTATACAGACTAGGAATGAAAGATTAACATTTCACAGACCTCTCTGTCTTGAGGTCCCCCATCAACTAGATAATCTCTTAATCACGTTCGCAGTCTCCCATCAACTAAGTAATCTCTTAATCATGTTCGTGGTCTCCCATCAACTAGATAATATCTAAATCAAGTTCGTGGTCTCCCATCAACTAGGTAATATCTTAATCAAGTTCGTGGTCTCCCATCAACTAGATAATATCTTAATCAAGTTCATTATCTCCCATCAACTAGATAATATCTTAATCAAGTTCGTGGTCTCCCATCAACTAGATAATATCTTAATCAAGTTCATTATCTCCCATCAACTAGATAGTATCTTAAATCAAGTTCGTGGTCTCCCATCAACTAGATAATCTATTAATCACGTTCGTGGTCTCCCATCAACTAGATAATATCTTAATCAAGTTCATGGTCTCCCATCAACTCTAGGTGATTTCCCCCCCCCCCTCCCAATCAACTAGATGATCCTCTCATCACGTCCATGGTTCCCCATCAACTAGATGATCCTCTCATCACGTCCATGGTTCCCTATCAACTAGATGATCCTCTCATCACGTCCATGGTTCCCCATCAACTAGATGATCCTCTCATCATGTCCATGGTTCCCCAACAACTTGATGATCCTTAAGTTTAATCACATTGTTGTGAGGCAGGCTCCTTGAGCCCTGCTAAGTTACCCTTGATTTGAGACTACTGGAGTCTGAGCACAAAAGAGGATATTCCGTTTCCTATGTCAAAAGTACCTCCATTAACCTTGAAAGAGCAATCACTGCAGCACACCCCATGTTGTTATGACTTGTGTGGAAGGTACAGGTTTACCATTTAGCAAACCTTTCTCTGCATACAATTCTTGTGCTGTGGGAGCCCAACAAAGAAAATGTTTCCTTTCCTATCGGCCTATCTGTCTCCCGTAACAGTTGTTTCCATTAGAGTTCCACGTTGAGGCAAGGAATGTGCCCAAGATTTGCTGATCTAGTAGATCCAGTGGCCAATCCACTATTATCAAGTGATATTTTCACAGGGCACTACAATGAGGCTTTAAGACCAGAATATTGAACCACCAGTTAATGGGACCATTGTGGTCCGATTAAACAAAATTGAAATACCTAGATCTATATAAATGTGTTTAAAAGTGTTGACAAATCAAAAAGATTGTGTAGTTTGTTTTCTCATTTTCCAATTTTGTTCTCAGTTTTTCTGAAATTAATATCCTGATTTGAATTTCATTTTATTCTTTTAGTGCTCAACAAAAAATAGACCAAGATGGCGATGCTTCCACGGCTGTCTGCTCTGAAAGCTGCGGGAAGAAGATGTTTTTCATGTAATTCTTCACTTATCTTTATATTTTTCATATTTGACCTAGTGTTTATTTTACTTACTTTGAATGTTCCTTCATAATATATGACAGTCCAGATTGCATACCACATAACTTTGTACAAGTCACAATCATGAATAAAAAGTTGAGTAAATTTCTGCTACAATTAAAGCTAGACTTTTATGTCCAAAACTTTTTTTTTCTATTACATCAACCAGAAAACACTTTCTGATTGGTTAGTTTGTGGCTGCTGTCAGTAAATTTTTCAAAGACTTGCACTTGAACCAATTTACAGATAACATTGTAGCATTATTTTTTTTGTTTCATCTTTGTTGATGGGTGTTTTTGCCAAGCTTGATACTTATTAGCCAGAGTTCTTTTTATTAACCTGAAGAAATAGGCAGCATTTTTTTTTGTTTACAAAAATACAAAAAATGGAATCTGGCTAGAGGTTTGTGTTGCAATTTTGTATAAAGACTACAGTAAATTGCCCATGGGAGAATGTAAAAAACATTAAAATATTAAAAGTAAGTTGTTAGCCTGATTGTATAAAGACTACAGTAAATTGCCCATGGGAGAATGTAAAAAACATTGAAATATTAAAAGTAATGTTGTTAGCCTGATGGATTATTTCTATCTTCTCACTAAACAGGACTTTTTTTTTTGTTTGTTTATACTTAGTCTTAATGTGCTTAATTAGTATGTTGATAGCTTTTAAATTAATTTTGATATTGTCTTGGTTCTTTTTATAGGCACAACTCAAGTTCTTGTAAGTTAAACATTTTAATTTACTTTTATTTTTCTTCTTCTTCTTCATCGTTCTCATTGTTATGTTGGAGTGTTCATATGACTAGACCAATACATGAGATGAACTGCGCAGTGGTTTCTAAATCAGGGAGCTCTCCATAAAGTTTTCTTTCTATTGGGGTGATTTGGGGCCAATGTCTTATATGGGCCTCTTGGTAGAGAGAGCAGTTTTGGAGGACGTGGTCGGCATTTTCTGGTGATACTCCACATGGGCAGATTTCACTGGTTCCAATTTTGAGCTTCCGGAACATGTGTTGTGGCATTCTGTTGTGTCCGGTCCTGAGTCGAAAGATTAGACGTTGGTCTTGTCGGGATAACTTTTATTTAAGGTAAAGTGTCTAGCTTGCACTGTTCTGAACTTACAATCTTAAAAACTTAGATTTTAAATTTTAGACCCTCTTACAAGCTATATTTTCACTTTTTTTTTTTTTGACTTGATTTAAAAAAAAATGGCACATTACCTCAATTTTGTTAAACTAGTTGTTAATATCCAACCTTCAAGAAAAACTAAGCTATCCCAAATCAACCTTTAACCTTTAGCCTTTGAACTGGACACAACAGAGTGAGGTAACACATGTTCCACAAGTGGACAATTGGGACAAGCAAAACAAGGCTTGAATGTCACCAGAGAATGCCAACAATGTCCTCCAAACCTGCGTACTTTATTAGTAGGCCAGAATAATCTACTGGCCTAAAAACACCCCTTTTGAAGAGAGATTGTATGGAGAGCTGCCTGTTCTGGAAATCACTGCGTAGCTCATTTCGGACTAATTATCTAAACCCTTGAACAAGGGAGTGCAGTGGCTGGGCGGTAAAGTGCTTGACTTCCAAACCGAAGTCCGGGGTTCGAATCCTGGTGAAGACTGGGATTTTTAATTTCGGGATCTTCAGGCGCCACTTAAGTCCACCCAGCTTTACCTTTACATCAAATGCCCTATAGACCACAAGGTCTGAAACGGGAACTTTACTTTTTTTTTTTTTTTTTTGAACATAGTAGTTAGATCACCAAAAATTAAAAGTCCTTTAACTCCCTGCAGACGGCTAACAAAGAAATGGTACTCTGGTGTACCATACTTTTGACAACAAATAAAACTATTTAAAAATTATTTTTTTTAAATGAAATATGCTTCCCTATGAAATATAATGAAGATAAAATAGTTTGGTGCAAAAAAAATTTGCAAATTCTATTTATATATTATTTCTCGTTCATTATAAAAACGTAAATACGAGAACGATGGCACAACGCCATTTTGGATTTTAGAAAGCCACACGCTTGTTGACGCTCGCTAAAACTAAGCCGAAAATGGACTCAGATTCGGATTATCAGCCTGAAACTGATGTAGATTCAAGTGATGATGAAGTCTGGGAACTCATTGACTCTTCAGATGATTCAGATGAAGAGAATATTCCTCCCAACAGCACTCTGAATGCGACACAGCCAAACGTGTAAGTAACCATTATTTTTAGACCTAGGCTAGAGCAAGACCGATCGTCTAGATCTAGATCTACTGATCTAGATATCTAAAACGTTTCAATGTGTAATTGAAATTGTTCTGTTCTTTTAATAATTATTAGTTAATCCCATTGTTTTATTTCATAAAAAAATATTTAGTTTGAAAAATATCAAGCCTTCTGATAAGCTCATCTATGCTAGTCATCTTTGTTTACATGATCAGCTGATTCAAGCCTTTGTTACACTTTGTAGCTTGTCAGCTGTTGATATCTAATAATTATACAAATGTAAATAATTTTATATTTAGAAATCTAGTCCTCATGTTTTTTAATTTTGTATTTTCAAAGTACATTTGTCAATTTTTCTCATTTTTTTTTTTTTTTTGTATATCAACAGAAACTATGGCTATGATGTGCTGGACACTATGCCAGAGGCCCCAGCAAGCTTTCTTCCAGAAAGGGTCCCTGGTATACAGCTTGACCAAGTTAGGACACGAGACTCTGCTAAACAATTTTTCAGAGCCATTGACTTTTTTAAACTTTATTTTACAATGGATATTGTTTTGCAAATCTGTCAGTACACCAACACCTATGCAACTGAACATGGACTGCAGAAACCAAGTGTGTTCCAGAGTTGGTATGAACTAAGCCCTGACGAATTCTACAGATTCTGTGGACTTATCATGTATGCTGGCATTGTTCAGGTCCCCAACATTGAGCGATTCTGGTCAACCAAATCTCTATACAATGGACTTTGGGCAAGAGCCTTTATGTCACGTGACAGATTCAAGGCAATAATGTGTTTTATTAAAGTGTCAAATCCACTTACAGAGGATCCCAATGATAAACTCTGTAAAGTGAGAATGTTAACGACATACATTAGAATGAAATGTATAAAGCTTTACCAACCTCATCAAAATGTCTCTATTGATGAAAGAATGGTTCGGAATAAAGGTAAATATGCATTTCGACAATACATTCGAGACAAGCCAACAAAGTGGGGCATGAAACTGTGGATCCTTGCTGATTCTTTAAGTGGGTATACCTATGATTTTGATATATATTTAGGAAAGCAACAGGATAATGGCCCTTTTGGATTAGCTTATGGGGTGGTGATGAAGTTAACTAAATCTATATCTAGGCAAGGGTATAGGCTTTTTTTTGATAACTTTTATACTAGTGTCCAATTATTAAAAGATCTTTGGTTTATAGGGATTGGAGCATGTGGAACTGTTCTTAGGACCAGAAAAGGTTTTCCTAATGCTATAAAAGATGTTAAAAATTTTGAAAAAAAATCTAAAAGGGGAGACATGAGATGGATCAGGGATGGACAGTTATTGACAGTTCAGTGGAGAGACAATAAGACCATATCATTAATGTCGACTATTCATGATGCCAATGACAGTGTAACAGCTAAACGACGGACTAAAACGAATGGACAGTTTGAAAATTTGACTGTGAATCAACCAACTATTGTACATGACTATAATAAATACATGGGGGGTGTTGACAAAAGTGACCAGCTAATTAATAAATATAATGTACTTCGTAAAACAAATAAATATTGGAAGACTATTTTTTTTCATATGTTAGATATAGCTAGGGTTAATTCCTATATTCTTTTTCAAGACTGGAGGGATAAAAATAAAGATGTACCTGAGCTGAATAGACCCACAAGATATGGCCAACTTAATTTTACTGAAGAATTAATTAGAGAGTTAGGAGATATAGGTATTGATGATCCTGTACCAATCGCGTCTAAGCCCTCTGTTCATTTTAAGCATGCAATGGATCCACAGTTTATGGATAAGAGAGGGAACTGTAAATTATGTTACAGTAATGAAAAAATAGTTAGAAGAACTAGTGTTAAATGCAAGGTGTGTGATGTGTTTTTATGTTTTCAAAAAGAAAGAAACTGTTTGTCTCAGTACCACAAATTACTATAAAATCCTGTTTTTTTGTTCTATTTCTCACTGTACTATATAATAAGATGTGTAACTAACAAGTTTTACTCTATTTTTGGATAGTTTATAATATAATTTTGATGTTTAAGTAAATAAAAAATAATAATTTTCTAACTAGTAAAAAATCATGTCGATGTCATCATTTTTCTAGAAAATGATTATTGTTTTCAAAAATTTGTAAAAAATTTATTTGTCAATGAATTAACTTCATTTTTGTCAGTTGTATACAGAATTGAATGTATTTTAATAAAATGTAAATATCATTATCATATATTTATTTATTTATTTTTTGTCTTCTTTGTGAATGTGAATTTTAAAAAAAAATTAATTATTGAAAAAAAATTTATGACATAATTATTTCTTTAAAAAGAAAAAATATATTTTAAAATGATTTCAAACATAGATAAATTGAAAGAGCTTTCAATTTCAAACAAATTGATGTATAACACTCAATATAAAACTGTAATTTAACAAAGTTATGCCCTGCCAAGTAACAGACCCCCAGTCGCTGACAAATTTCTAGAAAAACCTGCAGTCTGTTAAGAGTTAAGTAAATTGTTGTAAATATCTTTTATGCAAAAAAAAAATTTAAAAAATTGACCATCTAAATAAATAGCTAGCAAGAAGCATTTCTTTTGTTTAGGGCACAATAACTCCTTAACCATTCAGTGTCTTGTCTCTATTAGTTCGTAAAACTTTTAAACATTATCTCATTTAAAACCTAATACAGGGTTTTGCATACGGGCAGTCAAGTCACACATTACATTACTCACAAACTTGTTATTGCTGTGTGGAAATTGTTGTTGGTAAATGCATACAGCTTTTAAAATCTTGTTTGAAAACTTAAGTTTATGTACAGACACTGTGTATACTTATTAATACTAATAAAATACTAAGAAAGACACAAACATTTCTTATTCCATATGCTAGTGCCATTTGAGAATAGAATGGGTTGCCTGAATTGGTCAGGAAAACCAATGACTTAGCAGAGTTTAAGTCATTTATCAACATGCTTAACTAGATTGACACATGAAATGCTTAGGAGATAGTGTGAAGTTATGTCTGTAATGGGTTAAATACTTAGTTTAAAAAAATGTATACTTTTGGAACATTATAAGTAGCTGTGGCACACACATATATAACATTTTTAAAACATTCATTTGACTGTTATCAAAAATTATGCCAGCCTAAATGGGTGGCACAATAATGCAATATGAAAAAAGGTTGATTGCCTTAACTTTCTCAGATTGTACTATACTACCATACAGTAGTATGCACTATATAGGATGATTTATCGTTTTAAAATTGGTATATGCTTTTGCACATACTTGATAAACAAAGGTGGAATAAGTTTTCTTTCACAAAACTAACATTGGCTGTTGATTTTTTTCCAAGCATGAAATAAGATTTTTGATAGTGCTTTCTGTAACTAAACCTAACAGATGGATACTCGTAAATAATTAAACACACTTATGATTGAACGCATAAATAATTGTGTTTTTTTCTTAAAGATTCTTTTAAAATGCGCAAATCATTTAATCTTTTTTTTGCCATACTATAAAATGACAACTAACTTGATTCATTGATGTTTGAAATGTTATCCGTCTTTTTTGTTCTCTATAGTCTCAAGAAACTCCAGTGGGCTTTGTGGGTCTTGGAAACATGGGAGGTCATATGGCCAGGAACTTGTTGAAGAAAGGTTACCCAGTCATAGCTTTTGATGTCTCAAAAGACGCCTTGTCAACTTTAAAAAATGATGGTAATAAATTATCTTGTTTCTTTCTGATTTACTATTTGAAACTCTTAAATTTTCTGTTTCAGACTGTTTTTGTTTGTTCAGTTTTACACGTTTGGACATTTCTTCAGAAAGGAAGATAATAACGTCATAGCCTATACCTTCTGCATGACGGTAGAGACTGGTATTAGGCAGGGCTCAATCTTGGGTTCATTGTATCGACAGAATGTATTCTTAAAGATCATTTAAGAAAAGATTTCTTGGAAGAAATCTTATGTGCTACTAATTTGCAATATTTTAGAAAGAGACCTTTGGGGTAGACTTTTTTCTTTTTAATTATTTTTTTTGTAGAAATCAATTTTGAACTAGAACACTTTGTAATCAGTGCACATACACTGAAGAAATGTCTTCATACATAAATGAAAATAAGAGAGCCCTGTGCTCCATGGACTCAGTGCTTCTCTTTGCTTTGCATTTTCCCCTTAAAAGTTCAGTGTACACGCTTTTTTTGCAACATGGACCAGGGGCTTTGACTCTCTTCCTCTTGGGTTCAAACTACAGGCTTCACTTCATTCAAGAAGAACATTAAGACTTACCTGTTCAAAACCTATTTTGATTAGTTTGTCTTTTTAATTTCAGTGTTTATGTTATCATAGTGCCTTGAGCCGAAATTATGTTTAATTTATATTATATTATTATTATTATTATTACTACTACATCAGTAAAATTTCATTCTGTAAGACGTGTCAGGTTTATGCCATATCATTCCATCGATTTTAAAAGTTCCTCAAACCCTTCAATCTCACAATGTCTTTTTCTTTACTTTCCAGGGGCTGTCGTGGCTGAGTCTCCAGCAGAAGTGGCAGCCAATGTTTCTCGTCTTGTGTCCATGTTGCCAGCTAGTGCTGAAGTACAAGAGGTCTACGGTGGAAAGAAAGGCATTCTGAGGTCTGTGGTTTTTTTATGGTATACTTATCTCCATTAAAGAGAGCTGTTTCCATGCATTGATTTCAAACTTTTGACTCCTGTCTTTCAGAATCCTTTAAACAATGGATTTAACAGTTATAAGTGAAAAGATAACCAAATACATTCATTATTAGCCAAATACATAATAGGCCTATATGAACCAAGCACATAATAGGCCTATATGAACCAAGCACATAATAGGCCTATATGAACCAAGCATATAATAGGCCTATATGAATCAAGCAAATAATAGGCCTCTATGAACCAAGCACATAATAGGCCTATATGAACCAAGCACATAATATGCCTATATGAATCAAGTTCATAATATGCCTATATGAATCAAGCACATGATAGGCCTATATGAATGAAGCACAGAATAAATGATAACTCCCAACCAGCAGATGTCATGTTACTTTGAGACATAAAAAGTCTAATTATGTGAACAACGCAAATCTAAAAAAATTGTGACATTCCAAATGTAAATTAGAAATTGTGACCTTAAAATACCAGTGTGAGAATATTCCATCCCATGATCAGATAGAGGGAATCCCCAGGCTAGAAAAACAAAACAATAGCAGAAGTTAATGTAAACAAAACAATCTCTCTCCTGTTAACCATTCAGCTCATTACATCAATGTCACCTACCATTCTCTTTTGAAGGAACGTCTGTAATTTATAAGATTATCAGGATTACTTGAAGAAACTTTCTAACTGTACGCCAAGTTAGTAACTTAACTTTTTAAAGATTGATAGCGAATGTCCAATAAGTTTAATAATAACAAAGTGAACCATCAAATGTCGTCAAGCTAAATCTTCATAAAAAGCTACCTCTCTCTAAAGCCGTCAGAAGTAGTCTGTTAAAGTTTTGCTACTCTTCCAAAAAATTCTATTCTTGTTTTTGCATCATTGTTTCCAAGTCAAAACTTCCCCAAATTACGAAACAAATAAAAAAATCCTAATCCTGCCATATCATTAGTAATAGTATCTTGAAACAATGTGAACTCTTGTTTACAGCACTGTCAAAAAGGGAACGTTGTTGTTAGACAGCAGTACCATTGACCCCTCGGTGTCACAGCAAGTGGCAGCTCTAGCAGAGAAACAAGGAGCTACATTCATGGACTCTCCAGTTTCTGGAGGTAATGTTATTACTATCAAATTTATATATGAGATATATAATGTTGTGGGCTAATCTAATCTGACTTTGACTATGTATCAATTATTACTTAACATTAGCCACAGAACATTACAAGTTGAATATAGTTGATAACAACATTCAGTTCTATAAAATGAGACTTTATTAACCACTGGGAAATCCGTCCAGTCTTTCTAAAACGTCGCTATATCTAATTACTATTCAATTACTATTCAAAACACAACCTACTTCTAACATAACGCCTTGTTGGTCCCTTGTTCGCCTAAGTCTACCACGTCATTAGTCTGTCTTACTACGTCATTACTTTTACCGCCGCTAAAACTATACACAATATATTTATCTAACAAAACTAACCTACTCTCTAAACTAGTACATTACAATTATTTCACCAAAAACAAAAGAGAAATCTTCAAATGCCTGCAAATATTTGCTTGAGCTAAGCATTGTGGGTAGAAATGAATACTTGTACCAGCTAAAGTCATATTGATAATTTCTTTTTAGAATCAGTTTGAATTGTATCAATATTGTTGTAAATCTAAGGCAGGCAACTCAACAAAGTTTTACAGTAAATAAATACGTTTGTTTATTTACCAGGACAAACACATAACAGCCTTCTGCATTCCAAGTGTCTTGTTACTTATTATACCAGTCGTTTCACCAGGTCCTCACTACAGTCTTCAGGAAGCACAAAAGATGGCTCCTTAGTTTCCAACAATCCAGACTCTTCACAATCACCTGATACACTGTTCTTTCCTCTATCCTAACATCTTCCTGTTCTTGTTCAGTAATGCGCTCGAAGGCTCCACAAGCACTGGTGCAAGGCAGGGTTACAACGATATGTACGTTTAATTAAACAATTTACAAGAAAAACAAGGACTCTGCATTAAAAAATTATATTTTTTTTATTATTATTGCTTTTTTTGTACATCTTATCATTGTGTTCTGGTCTTATTTCTCTTGTGGTCGTATGAAAGGAGGGGATATCCTTGTTGCCTTTAAGGGCTAAAACAGAACACGGCTCAGCTGAATTCAGATTTTGAATGGAATTCATAGCCTACAACAGGATTTGAACTCACGCTCTCTCATCTTATAAAGACACAAGGTTATTGTGTAACTTGTTGAAATGCTCATCTTCCAGTATTTATGTATCTGTCATATATTTGGTAACCTCCCTTGCTTTACAAGTTGTCAAACTGAATGTTTGCCATTGCTGAGCTCATGTCACCCAGTGGCCAAGTTTGAGGAGGTCTAAATTATGGAGCAAAATAACCTCCCCTACCTAATGTCCAGTACTAGTCAGAGATGGTGGATTCACAGATACTCTGAATGTGGAATTCAAAATCTCGTCTATTCCTGGGGATTTAGGCAAAAGATAGAAAGCTGACCAGCTTTGAGTTGTTAGATTTGTTGGGTTGTGGAGGAGAATCTTTCCATGTTCAAGTTTATCTCTAAAACTTCCTGCATTTATAATGCCTTAGCTTGAACTCTTTCTAAGATACATGAACTTTCAAAGATTGTTGACTTGTATCAAACCAAGAGTTCAGGTATAAAGTGTAACCATTTGTGGGTCATTGCACTAGCCACACAGGTTTCAATGTGTGCTGATTCAAACTTAATCTTTTCTTCCTTGCATATGAATTGATCAGGAGGCGCAGTGTCTGAGTGGTAAATCACTTGTCTTCCAACAGGGTCCTGGGCTCAAATCCTGGTGAAGAGTGGGATTTTAAATTTCGGGATCTTAAGGGCATCTCAGAGTCCACCCAGCTCTAATGGGTACCTGATATTAGTTGGGGAAAAGTAAAGGCTGTTGGTTGTTGTGCTGGCAACATGAATGACACCCTATTAACTGTAGACCACAGAAATGAATGACCTTTACATCATATGCCCTATAGATCACAAAGTCTGAAAGGGAAACTTAAACTTGTATACATTGATCAGGTATAAATATATTTTTTTAACTTATTAATGTGATCCAAATCATTTTGTACAAATTAGGTGTGAATGCTGCTCGAGATGGAATTCTTACATTTATGGTTGGTGGACCAGAAGCCAGTTTTGCCCAGGCCAAGGCTCTTTTGGATAACATGGGCAAAAATGTTGTATATTGTGGACCTGTAGGCACTGGGCAGGTTAGATGGGCTTTTTACAAATCTAGATAGAAATATTTTAAAATCTGTTGTTTTTTTATTATATCAAACCTTGGTTTTAAAACTAAGAATTTTTTTTAATTAACTTAAGACTAGAGCCTAGAGAATATTCAGCTGCTCTTTTAAAATTGACTTAATCCAAGAAAGTTAACTCTAAACTCATTTTCTATATTTCTGCTTTTAATTTTTCATTCAGTTTCAAATTTTTAAAGTAGTAATTTAAATTAGAAATGAACTAGACTGCATCACCTGTCAACTCATTATAAGTATTAAGTTTAGCTATTACAGCTGAGTTTATTATATCCAATGATATGTCCACCTAAGATTTTGGGGCTTAAATATTAATGTAGAAAAAAAATTGTCTATATTTCAGGCAGCAAAGATTTGTAATAATATGTTGTTAGCTATTTCTATGATTGGTACATCAGAAACTATGAATCTCGGTATAAGGTAAATATGTTACTTTCATTTTGAGTTACAAACTTTTAGTGCGTGTTGATAATGTTTACATCCAATTGAAAAATAAATTATGAATTCAATTTTTTGGGCTCTTTTTTTTTTTTTTTAAATAACGAAGAATTTTTTTGTTCTTAAGTCTAAAGGTTCAGAAAGGTGGACAACACATTTCACCACAACCATGATAGTTAATGTTGTTTTTTTTGTTGGCCTGGTAGTGGGGATGCTTGAATCAGGAACTTTACTGCTCCCATGTCATTTAGTAGCCTCAGCTACACTGAGGATCGACCTCTTCTATTTTTTTTTTTTTTTTTAGGACTTACCTTTTTCCTTCTGGCATCCATTCAAATGCCTTGCAAAATTGTTAGTTAATTTGTGCAAGATATCTCCTATCCAGCTCCATTTATTACTTTTGAATGTCTTTGACTCTGGGTCTCTGCCTGGTTCTCTCCCACAAGTTGACAGTTGAAATCTGTTTTTGTCACTTACTTTCCAGCATCGTGGCGTAAGCAGCTGTTGGACATGGCCTGAATTCTTTTCTCATAAATCTAGTTGAAGTTCATGTGAATGAGATTTTTAAAATGAACTGTTGCAATTTTGTTTCTATATTCTAGGCTTGGACTTGACCCCAAACTGCTGGCCAAAATTTTGAACATGAGTTCTGGTCGGTGTTGGTCCAGTGAAGTGTATAACCCAGTGCCTGGTGTTGTCCCTGGAGTTCCATCCAGCAATGATTACAAGGGAGGATTTGGTTCAGCTCTTATGGCTAAGGTACTGTAACATTAAATTTGGCTTAGCAGTACTGTAACATTATGTTTGGTTCAGCTCTTATGGCTTAGGTACTGTAACATTATGTTTGGTTCAGCTCTTATGGCTAAGGTACTGTAACATTACATATGCAGCACTTGCACTGGGATACCCACACATGCCCCACACATACACCCACACATACTGCTTAGTTTTCTTAGCACCATTACATTGGAAGCACCCACACATATACACACATAGCCACACATATACACCAACATATACTGATAAGTTTTGTGTTTTCAAAAAAGCCTTATCACTGTTTTACCATCTGCCACATTTTAAGTTTCAACGTCACTGTCTGGTTCGGCAATGTGAACAGAATGAATTCCTAAATGCTACTAGACAGATTATTGGCTACAAACAAATCCCACTTGGACAAGTATTTGAAAATACCTAGGGTGTTATAATAAATGAAAAACTGTCATGGAATCCCCATATTGATGAAACTATAAAAAAAATCAAACAAAGCATTAGGGTTTATTAAAAGAAATTTGTATAAATCAAATAAGAACATAAAACTAAAATGTTATTTAATCTTGGTTAGGCCAATAATAGAATATGCATCCTCCACTAAATTTAGAAAGCCTTCAGGATAGAAGACTCTAAAGTTAAGTAGCAATTGCACATAAAATACTGAACCATAATTTTGGCATCCAAGTACAATTAGTAACTATCCTTTATAGAAATACTTGACAGATACGGTATAGTAATAAATTAGTAACTGGTAACACTTTATAATAACTGCACTCCAATCACTAAGGGACTTAATCCAAGATTTCAAAACTATTTTTTTACCTTTTTTTTTACTATCCCTTAGTCTGTTGCACCGTTGGGGCACCACGCAAGACTCGTCAACCATCTTTCTCCATTCCTCTCTGTCTTTTGCCTTGGTTAGAACCTCTTTCAATGGCATGCCCGTCCAATCTTTAATGTTGTCCTCCCATCGCTTTCTCTGTCTGCCTCTTCTTCTTTTTCCTGGTACTGTTCCCTGAAGGAAGGTCTTTGCGAGCCCAGAAAACTATGCAGTCACAATAAAACCCAGATTATTTCCTTATTTTCTTTTCTTCTTATTTCCTGTTGTTTTCGCAACACATTCAAATCAACATCTTTATTTCATTTCAGGACCTTGGCTTGGCTCAGAATGCTGCTACTAACACTAAGAGCCCCACTCCTCTCGGCTCCTTGGCTCATCAGATCTACCGAACCATGTGTAACCAAGGTTACAGCGGAAAAGACTTCTCTTCAGCCTTTCTCTTTTTACAAGAACAGGACAAGAAAAAATAGATTTAGTTAGCTCTAGGGACTCTGTTTCTTCTTGGCTCCATTTTGTTGGAGAGTATTTTTAGTGTGAGTTGCTTTCAGGCAAAGTTTGGTTTGAGATTATTAATCAGATTATAGTGTAACTTTTTCCCATCACTATTGGAAACTTTATTATAACATTGGGCATTGCAATGCAATTGTTATTAGAATTTTAATAAAATTTGTGTCAAGTGTTTTCTAGAGTTACAGTGGTTTAGCTTATTTATCAATAATCTGCATAACTGTACACGAATTTATATAAAATAGGCTTTACTTATTGTTGGCATTTTCTTGTGGTGACAGATCGTTATACAGTGTTCAATGTAAATTTGTTTAATTTGTGGGTTGTGTTTAAATGTAATATTGAAACAGTTTCTATTTTTTTTAATTGTTTATGCTCAAGTTACATACAAACTACATTTTTTTGAGAAATACTGTACATTTAATAAAGCTATGAGGATAAAAATGGTTTATGTTATTTGTTTTATGTTGGAAATACTTTTGTGGAATTGTTTCATAACATTATTTAAGACCTTAAAAAAAACAACACATTTCACACACAATTGTAATTGCACAAACACACAACTACAGAATGACCAAACTGAAACACACAATGCTGAGGACAAACTTCACATAAACAAAACACAAGACATAGTATTACTTCATTCAATGTGAGACCAACAGGGGGGCACCCCTACCATGTCACAGTGACATTAAAAGTGCATGTATACTTACTAGCATTATAAGATGATCTATAACATCCATAGAGTTGGAAATAAGTTTGATGGCCTCATTAATAAAAAAATAATTTTTTTTTAACCAGTTGATCAGTTTTCTTTGCACTACTCCTGTCCTCACTAGCACTACTCCTGTCCTCACTAGCACTCCTGTCCTCACTAGCTCTACTCCTGTCCTCACTAGCACTACTCCTGTCCTCACTAGCACTACTCCTGTCCTCACTAGCACTACTCCTGTCCTCACTAGCACTACTCCTGTCCTCACTCTATAGATCTGTAAGTTAATGCAAAGAATAATTCAAATCCCTTATTTTAATATTGTCTTTTACATTGTTTGAGCTTGCATCATAAGCCTTTTTTTTAATACTGCTGAAATAATGTTTAAAATCCTGCACTTTCTTCCTGTAAATTAGTGCATTATTTACCATGTTTTAATAACTCTGACAATCCACTAAATAAACAATCAATTTCAATTCTCTCATAATGATACCATTTCTGGTAATCTGAATGTCTCGTTGGACTTTACTCTTATGATTTTAAATAACTGGGTTACTAAAATACATGTTTTTGTTTTGCTTAGAGTCACCTTGTTACAAAAACTGTCCTGAAATAGCTTTTTTAGCTTTACCTTATATAAATGAATTCTGCATTGAAAAATATGTTGTATTTGTGGAAGTCAGAATGCATCTTGTCCATGTTTGGCATTATTCAGACTTGTAATATAAACAAAGCACAATCAATAGCATATTATTATTGCTCTAAAAAAAATAGGATAATATTGTTTCATCTTCTGGTTTGAGCTGATGTCTAGACTTGATACTGTTACAGAATGTTGATAGAGTTCAAAGTACGAGTGATGGATCTAAGAGGGTTGAATCTCCAATGAGTTCTGATGTCCAACTATGTATCAATTATTATCTTCATGATAACTTGTAGATTGTGTTTACTTACATAAAGTATTATGATTGTGCTTACACAAGGTGTGATCTAAATAGTGCAGGTGTGTTATTAAAAAGTAAGACCTATCTAATCATGCTTGTGGTGGTTGTAAGTCAAACCATTTTACATCGTTTTATTTGTGGTTCTGAAATCCTGTCTTTTTAGGTAGAAATTTGTTGATTGTTAGACCTTGGTAAGGTGAATGGGATGTCCTTTTATTTCAATGAAGTGTTTTCTGGGTTGACTGAAGATTTAAAACTTGAGAAAGTCTAAGACTAAGAAGTACTTGGGCAGCATTAAATGTAAGTCTATAGTCAACTTAGTTACAACTGTTTATTGTGGTATATTTGATTTGAGAGTTTACAAATTGTGTACAAGAAATAAATACATTTAAATAAAATCAGTTTTATTATTTTTTACTTTTTATTTATTTTTTCTTTGTATGTATATATATATATTTAATAACTGAGTGGCCCAGACTTGCTGAATCTGTCTCCTCGTGTCTTGGAAGCCAAATGTTCTTCACCTGTGTCTTAGCTTGTGTGCATAATGCACAACAGCAGAGCTTTTACTAGGAATCAGAGCATCGCGAGATGTCACCCTAATGTTTGATGATGAAGATAATGATTCTGGTCAAAATTAGAGCAGCAACCAAGTTTCTGGGTTGTTGTTTTTTTGATGGATTGAGTCAACAGTATGCAACGTCAGACCTTCATCTTATCCTCATCTCCAGAACATGCCATGTAAGGAACTGCTCAATACTGTGAAGAGACATATAAGTTGTTCTTCAAAGTACAGTGGAGAGAGCAAGAAGAATAGGTCGTCCAAAGAAAAGCTGACTGGGCAATGTACAAGAATGGTCCGGTTTCTCTCTTGATATCCTGCTAAGCACATCTGCAGGCGGAAAAAGTGGATGGATTTGGTTACACGAGCTGTCACAGCACTTCTATGACGAAAGCCAAAAGATAGATAATGATGTGACTTTGAGATTTTAACTCACTGATTGACACATGAAATGCGTATGACGTAATTATCTCCCTTTGAACGTCTGTAATCTATAAGATAAAATAATAGAGCCAGAATAATCAGATCGCCTGATGCAGCGTCCCGGAAGAAGAATGCATGTTTTGTAGATTTTTTTGTTTAAGTAGAAGGCCCCCTTTAAGTACTACAGTCTTGTACTGCCGTAGACCAGGACCTGTCTCTCACAGTTTCTTAGCTCTAACACTGAGCATAATGATGGACATGGTTTATGTCTGCATGTTTTTAAAAGCATCTGTGAGCCGGCAGGATAGATTATTAATGAACAATTAGTCATCACATTAGTGATGCGTTGACATGTAACCAACGCATTAATATCTTTTACCCACACAAACCCACACATACATCTACAATTTTGCATGCAATTATTAACTCTCATCGAGCTCAAACTTTTTGTTTGCAAATTAAACTAGTGTCTTTTCTAGTATGTTGTAAGCTGTTCATACTGACTACCAAGCTACTCCGTCTTTAATGTGAGCCTAACTTAAACCTATATCTACATGCACAGACTAATTGGAAGTAGTTAAGTTGCAGAAGTGATTGGCCTGGAGGGCTGGTTTCTCTAAGACTTTATATGGCTACAGGTACTATAGAGTCACTCAGGCAATGTTTCTATTTGAAAAGGTACTCAAGAAAGTAAGTCAATACTTCTAGTAATGTTAATATACGTATATGTCTGTCTGTCTCTCTGTCTGACTGTCTGTCTATCTATCTATCGCTCTATCTATCTATCTATCTATCTATCTATCTATCTATCTATCTATCTATCTATCTATCTATCTATCTATCTATCTATCTATCTATTTGTCTGTCTGTCAGTCTATCTATCTATCTATCTATCTATCTATCTATCTATCTATCTATCTATCTATCTATCTATCTATCTATCTATCTATCTATCTATCTATCTATTTGTCTGTCTGTCTGTCTGTCTATCCATCTATCTATCTATCTATCTATCTATCTATCTATCTATCTATCTATCTATCTATCTATCTATCTATCTATCTATCTATCTATCTATCTATCTATCTATCTATCTATATCTATCTAGCTATCTAGCTATCTAGCTATCTATTTGTATGTCTGTCAGTCTATCTATCTATCTATCTATCTATCTATCTATCTATCTATCTATCTATCTATCTATCTATCTATCTATCTATCTATCTATCTATCTATCTATCTATCTATCTATCTATCTATTTGTCTGTCTGTCAGTCTATCTATCTATCTATCTATCTACCCAGGGCCGCCTTTCACCACTTCAACCTATGCTGCCGCAGTGAGCCCTGTACTTTCATAGGCCCCGCGCATGGGCGCCCGCAGGGGGGAGGGTGCAAGGTGGTGCACTTGCACCCCCTCTGGATTCTGAGTAACCAAATTCAAGCCTTTTTTATTTTTGCACCATCGGATCAATTAAAATCCAAGCAGCGGCCGAGCAAGTTGTGCTTCCACTGGTGACTTAAATATTAACGATTTTGGGTCTAAAAATGGTGTGTACTCCGAAAATATACAAACACGACCGAATTGGACATAGGGAAGTTTTGGCGGAACCGTTGAACCGTTTTTTTTCCCTACTATTTCATACTATAAGCCCTGGATTCTGAGCAGCCAAAATCTAGCAATTTTTTTTTTTTTTTTTGCACCATCGGATCAATTAAAATGTCAGCAGCTACTGAACAAGTTGTGCTTCCATTGGTGACTGAAGTACAGTTGCAGTATACAAATAGCACAAATTTGTACGAATACTCCTTCTTGCCTAGTGCTATTAGAGCATGGAATGGGTTGCCTGAGCTAGCCAGGAAAACCAGTGACTTGGCAGAATTTAAGTCATTGGTTAATATGCATGACTAAATGCATGTCGCTTAGGACGTAATCATCTTCTTTTTTTGAAGTAACGTCTGTATTATATAAGATAAGATAAGAAGACTAGCCTAAACTTATCAAGAATTAATGGCCGACCTTATACGTGCACGGTGCACTCCCCTGAATTCTGAGTACCCAAATTTTAGCCAATTTTTTACACCTTCAGATCGATTCATTTCTTTTCAGAAAAAATAAATTAAGTAGCAACTTAACTGAAGTACAGTTTAAGGATTGTATTACTATTGTAATAAACAAGAACGGGCCAGTTTGTAGTTCATGTCCGACCAGTACGCCTGTCTATAAAGTGTTTCAAATATTCTGTAGCATGTTATTATTGTAAGCCGTGACTTTTTTTTCTCATTAGCACATAACTATAGTTATTGTTATATTTAGTTAAGGCCTATAATATGATAGTTTTTTTCCCTTTGAGGAAACAATCTTGCCAGCTGTCATTCGATGTTAAATTTTCTTTGAACAAGAGTGAAGATTGCATTTGCTGGGCATTTTGGTAATGAAACCTTCAGATATCTCAGGCACTGAGCAGGTGTCTTTGAGCGTTCGGTTTGTTGATTGCGATGAAGACGATAAGTTTTTGCCCCTGTTATTTAGAGAGACACACTGTCTGTGGCTAACGCCGTTGTCAGAAAAACATGTACAGTCTAGACATGGACAAACTACCTGGCCAAGGCTACTATGACTGCCCTGTGATGGCTAGAATTCAGAACTGTGTTCAGGCAAATATTCGTGAAAAATATCCAAGAGAAGCCTTGCCCTTTGAGCGTCTCACAGACATAACCTTGTCTCACAGACCTAACCTTGTCTCACAGACCTAACCTTGTCTCACAGACAAAACCTTGTCTCACAGACCTAACCTTGTAATCATTGACCTAATTGACATTTCATATGTAGGTAATGCTGTTGGTGTCATCAAGAAGATTATATATTTCTTTCGTATCAGTCCCAAGCGAGAGCATTGGGGCTAAATTTACCTCTTTTGTGTGAGACTCGATATACCGAGAAATACGAATTCATTAGCGCTTTATGTCACAATTTTGAGAAGATCTTTGTTTGGCGGATCTTAACAAAACGCTCAACAGCATATCAGCAATCACATTAATCACATAATCAAAAAAACCAACTTGACCATTCCGAGGCACACTTCAGTGATGGCATCTTGAGAAAGCCGTACTTTGGTTGCTACCGAGAATTTTCAATCGACAGACACACCGAGTGAAAACCACATGTTTGGATTTTGAGAGTTATTACAGATAAGGGGCTTAACTAACGTATTTTGATTCGTTAGTTTCTTCATTTTGCCTCGCTTTTTGAACGATAATAATGCTTGCAAATCTTGGACGCTAACTACCAAACTAGAGAGGAGAATCCTAGTAATGGAATTAAGATGGCCACATTCTTTTATGCTTGCAAATCTTGAAAGCTCACAACCCAGTGAGGAGGATCCTAGCAATGGAATAAAGATACTATAAATGGATTCTAGGTATCACCTACAAAGACATCACAAATGAATAAGATCACAATGGCGATTCGGCTTTACGATGACCTGATGACCAGTGTCTTAAAACACAAACTAAAATTATATCTCCATATCCTCAGTGCTCGCAAAGACCTTCCTTCAGGGAACAGCACCAGGAAAAGAAGAGGCAGAAAAAGCGATGGGAAGAGAACATAAAAGAATGGAGAGGCCTGCCATTCTAAGAGATTCTATCAAAGGCAAAAAACAGCGTGTAATGGAGAAAGATGGTCAACGGATCTTGTGTGGTGTCCCAACGATTCAACAAGCTAAGAGATAGTTGAAGGTCAAGGGTATTCTAGATTTTATTTTTACGCCAGTCTTTTGTAGGTGAAAGGTCAATTAATAATAAATTATTTATTACTATTAAGGCCTCCTTCAGCCTTGCAGCTATACCCAATCATGGGAAAGGCTTCGGGAGTCAACCCTGAGGAAAAATCAGGAGCTGGCGACCCTAAGGCAGTTTGCAGCACCCAGTGCTACACTCTGGCGGAACCTGCGACGCCGCTGACCCCAAACCTGTATCGGCACTGCTGTTCTTTTGAATTAATTTATAAACCGCTGTTAACAAACAAAATGTAGGCTCAAGGCGCTGTGATAACATTACAAACATAAACACGAGAACTAACATGACAAACTTATATAAAAAAAAAGTTTTAAACAGGTGGGTTTTAAACTTCTTCGTGCCGATAATCGCACATTCACAATGGTACTGTGGCGACTTTTGTATAAAATAAACTTAAATAAAGTATTTATAAAATATAAAAATAAAAAAAATTGTGGACAGATAGCGCGAGGGGCAGCAACGGGTTTTGAACCCGCAGTATTTGAAGGCAGATCAAAGGTTTTGAAATAAACGAAGTAACCCCTCTGCCAAGCTTCCCACAGTGTAAAAATCTCTTTTTAACCATAAATACCTGCAGGACAAGTACAATTTTTTACCTATAGAAACAAAGGCAAACATTCATTTATAGTAACGGGAATTACCGTTTCTTTTACCTAAACAAATTCATGAATATCTATTTTTAGATCTTAGAATTTCTGATTGGATAGATTTATGTGTGCGGATTTTACCGGATTCATAAATAGATCTTGCTGAGGTGGCTGCTTGATATGTCGTATGTCTCACCTTATAAACTAGAGAAACTTTAATTACGCATTTGTGTTAAAAGTAGAAAAAAATAAAAATAAAAAAGATTTAAAAAAAAAAAGACAAAAAGGTGGAAGATTGAGAGAATGATTGTTTAAATGTGCTTTGTTCATCTTATATCTTATATAATACAGACGTTACTTCAAAAAAGAAGATGATTACGTCCTACGCGTCATGCATTTAGTCATGCATATTAACCTATGACTTCAATTCTGCCAAGTCACTGGTTTTCCTGGCTAGCTCAGGCAACCCATTCCATCTAGACCTAGGCCTAGCTTGAGTGTTAAACCTAGGCTAAATAAAATATAGAAAAACAATCACTGTTGTAAACTTGTAACATAGGCTAAGTTGTAACATACATTTTTCACATTTCTTCAAAACTGAAGATTTAGTCCAGGGCCGACCTTTTTAGTCCCCGCGCTAATTAATATTAAATGAAACCATTATAACTTATAACAGGGCACCCTCGGCTACCCGATTTTGCAGAAGATCCTATAAATCTCCTGGAATTATTAAAATCTAGTGAAAACTCATTTAAATCTCGTGAAAAATAGACAGAAATGTCATCTTTAATGCATATTCTGCCAAAACCCCGGTAGAAAGTTTAGCTTAGGCCTATCCGTCCTCTAAACACTGCTTTCCGAAACTACTTTGTTGTGCTCAGAATGTATTTAACAATAGGCCTACCCGTAACTGTGGCATCTGGTGAAAGAAGCTTCTCGCACCTCAAACTAGTCAAGAATTACTCAAGTCAACAGCTCACGAAAATAGATTGAACAATTTGGCAATTCTTGCTATTGAGAGTGATGTATGTAGGAATCAGAAGTTTGATGATATACAGATACTGTATGACAGCGGTTCTCAACCTTTTTAGCTCGGGGACCCCTTTTTACAATCCCTCACTTTGCCTCGACCCCCCCCCCCTCACACACACACAGCAATAGAAGAATAGACAAAACAATCCATATTTTTGATGGTCTTAGGCGACCCCTGGCAAATCGTCAATCGATCCCCAAAGGGGTCGCGACCCACAGGTTGAGAACCCCTGCTGTATGACTTCGCTACACGCAAGGCTCGTAAAGTGAAGTTAATTAGATCATGATTTTGTATTTAGTAAAGAATGAAAAAATGTAAAGACGAATTTATTTTCCAATACAAAATCTTAATTTTCACTTATTATCTTTACTCCTACCCAGACTGGGTCCCGCGCAATCCGTTTCACATAGGGCCGCAATTATAGCCGGCCCTTTATCTATCTATCTATCTATCTATCTATCTATCTATCTATCTATCTATCTATCTATCTATCTATCTATCTATCTATCTATCTGTCTGTCTGTCTGTCTATTTTGTCTGTTTGTCTTTAAATGTCTAATCTAATCTTATCTATCTATCTATCTATCTATCTATCTATCTATCTATCTATCTATCTATCTATCTATCTATCTATCTATCTATCTATCTATCTATCTATCTATCTATCTATCTATCTATCTATCTATCTATCTATCTATCTATCTATCTATCTATCTATCTATCTATCTATCTATCTATCTATCTATCTTGTCTGTTTGTCTTTGAATTTCTAATCTAATCTAATGTAAACTGTCTGTCTGTCTATCAAATCAAATCAACGTAATCTATCTATCTGTCATTCTATCCTTCATTCTTCTGCTGTGTTTCCCAGTGCAATAGCTGGTCTTGGTTACTTTTCTCACTGTCTATCCTATTGAAGTAAGACTAATGTAGTTTTTTGTTTGTTTCCATTTCTAACAGGATGAGACGATGGGGATTTTCAATTACAGTGTTGCTTCTTCTGCTGCTGCTTGTCGCAGTCTCCGCCATAGTCTTGTATTACTTCTCACTACACTTAAGTAAGCTGCCAACTAGGATTACATTTTTGTGGGTGTGTCTAAAGTTTGGGAACCAACCAGGGCCTGATTTAAGGCAAAGAAGTTATTAGGAGCTACAAAAAAACTAAAACAAATTGATTCCACTTATCTTATTCATGGTAAACCAATAACACAGTAAAAAAACGCAAAATACCTAGGTGTTATAATAAATGAAATGGAATCCCCATATTGATGAAGCTATCAAAAAATCAAACAAAGCATTAGGGTTTATTAAAAGAAATTTCTATAAATCAAATAAGAACATAAAACTAAAATGTTATTTATTTAACTTGGTTAGGCCAATAATAGAATATGCATCCTCCGTTTGGGACCCCCCAACTCAAGAAAACATTACGAAACTGGAACAGACACAAAATAGAGCAGTGATATTATTATTATAGCTTTTGTATAGAGCTACTTTCATGCTTATAGCATGCTCAGAGCGCTTTTGGTCCAATCTCATTTGTGGACCAGGGGGGAGAGGGTATCTAGGAGTTGGTTTTCCGTGCTGCCATTAGGCGCTCAGTAAACACAACTCTGCCCGAGTCGGGTGTCGAACCTCGAGTCCCCTTCTAGGTAGCCAAGCCAGCCAAGTTCAAGCACCTTTAGTTAAATCACTAAATTTAGAAAGCCTTCAGGATAGAAGACTTAAAAGTAAAGTAGCAATTATACATAAAACACTGAACCATAATCTTCAAATACAAAAATAAAATGTAGTAAAATACTCTGAAAGACACAAAAGTAAAGGCACATCCCTCATCCCATATGCTAGGACAAATTTGTACAAATACTCCTTCTTCCCTAGTGCTATTAGAGCATAGAATGGGTTGATTGAGCTAGCCAGGATTAAGGATTAAGCTTCAATAACTTTGTTTGATCAGAAAATGTTTTATTGGGTATAGGATTAAAGGGGAATGCACGCTCCTTCTATATAAGATAAAGAGAAGTTTTTAAAATAACATATTAATTTAATGAGGTCAAATCAACGATGGTATCGTCGATTAGGAGAGAAAGAGTGAAAGCTTTTTCGGAAAAGGGGGGGAGGCACCTCTGTTATGTCCAACACCTTTCAGATCAGCAAATATAAAGATACTGATAATGTGCCTGATAAGAGTAGAGGTAAATAAAAAGAAAAGCATTTCTTCTGCAGAATTCTGCACTGTCCATGCCGGAATGCGCAAGTGTATTGTCATCTTAACGCCCCACGATGGAGGGCAGACATATTTGGTGGCAGCGTCCAATCCACCCATTCATCCCAGTGGCGCTTGCAGACAATGGAGCGCTCTGCTTTAACACATTCTTCCATTCAGATCTTTTATGGGCCTTTCGTCTCCAGGCAGCCTCCAAAGAGGTCAGAAATACTCTATAGGACGGTTAATACCCGTGACTTAGATCCATACATTAGGGTTACAGCGCTCCCCCCAGACCCTCTAGCTGTCAAGAGAAAGGCCTCGATATGGCTGCATGACTGTTTTTTTCCGCCGAAGGTTGAGAAACACTTCTTATATATATATATATATATATATATTGTTACGTCTCTCCTACTATCCAGGCTCTCTTCAAACTGCACCACACAACACAACGAACTTAAAGAACCTCACAACTCAGGGCTCCAAAGTATCAATCAGTTTAATTTCAAATACATCGCAATTGGCAACAACATTAACACTGTCTTTACAAAAACCTAGTCTTGCTCCACCTGACTTCACACACCGTGCTGGTTCTCGCCTCGTACTGGTCACATCACGAGGTAACGTGAAGTGAAGTCTTTCTAACACACTCGCTCTTATATAGTGTCTCTACTGGCCTACTCGAACCTTCTTGACCACTCCAGTTGATCACTTTCGCCCGTGACTTGCGTGCGTAATATTTACGACACTGGTCCTTGCCGAACTGGCGTGTACTGCCACTGGTCACGGTTGACCGCTAGTCCTGCGCTGGACCGGCGCCTTCGACTGTGGCGATTTGGGTAGGCTAAAACGTGACCTCCGTGATCTATGTCGAAAAACACACAACACTACGCCCATCTGTGTCACCGCCAGGTTTACAACAATATATATATATACTGTAGGCGCACTTATGTATAGGGTTTAGGTCTACTCGTCGTTAGGGTGAGGGTTTGGAAAAAAAAATCCCCCCCCCACTCCAAAGTTCTGAATCCGCTAGTGGTCTATAGTTCTAAGTTAAGTGGCTACCCTATCCAGACTAAATTCAAGTGTAATCGTGAATATTTATAATTTAATTTTTGACAAATAGTTATTATTTTTAAGTGAATATATTTATTTTCTTTTTATTGAAGATGTGCGTGTCCATTAGAAAGTGAGCAGAGCCCAGCCTTTAAGAATACTATTTTCACGAATCTTTACATCTTTACATCTTTTTCTCTTATAAAATACAGACGTTACTTAAAAAAAAGATGATTACGTCCTACCCGTGTTCCTAAGTCAATCTAGTCATGCATAATAATAAATGACTTAAATTCTTCCAAGTCAGTGGTTTTACTGGCTGACTCAGGCAACCAATTCCATGCTCTAATAGCACTAGGGAAGAAGGAGAATTTGTACAAATTTGTCCTGGCGTATCGAACGAAAAATGTGCCTTTATCTTTGTGTCTTTCTGAGTATTTTATTACAATTAAAGTTCAGAGAGAGAGAGAGAGAGAGAGAGCGAGAGAGAGAGAGAGAGAGAGAGAGAGAAAGAGACAAAGTATGTTAATTCATTTATAACTGCTTGACTATGTAGTATGCGCTTTGTACTGTCTCCACGAGGTCTGAACCCTGGCCGCTGCTATCTCATATCGTCCTACAAGCGTTTATGGCTAGTAGGATTGGGACGGAACAAGGCCGGCCTTAGATAATTGGAGGCCCTAGTCGAAACGAATTTGGAGGCGAATTGAATAGGGTGGCCCAAACTGAAATAGAAAAACAAACAATTAAGACAAAATGCGAAATTAATTATAACCGTCCTGTATCTATATCTAAGGCCGGCCCTGGACATAATCTTCAGTTTTTAAGGAATGTGAAAAACTTATGTTACAACTTATGTTATGTTACAACTTATGTTATGTTACAGCTTATGTTATGTTACAAGTTTACAATAGAGTTTGTTTTTCTACATTTCATTTAGCCTAGGTGTAACACTCACGCTAGGCCTAGGTCTAGTTGATTCATATTCATGAATCTGATCAGGTAAAAGAAAAAGAAACGAAATTCCCGTTACTATAAATGATTGCTTGCTTTAGTTTCTGTAGGTTAAAAATAGGCCTACTACTTGCCCTGCGGGTATTTAATCCATAAAACCAGACGGTTACTCTGTGGGAAGCGTGGCAGAGGGGTTACTTCGTTTACTTGGAAAACTTTTGATTTACCCTCAAATACCGCGGGTTCTAAACCCGTTGCTGCCCCTCGCGCTGTCTATCCACAATTTTTTAATTGTATATTTTATACCTATTTATTCCTCTTTCCAAATATATCCCTAATCGCACAGATTTATTGCTTTTGGTCTAGATCATAGACATAAATAAATATAGACTGGCCGATTAAAGAGTTTTATGAAACGAAAATTTGTGACTTGCAATTTTGTATACTTTATTATACAGCATTTATGAGCAGTATAAAAGTTAAGTCTTCATATCTATTTCAGCCACACACCTATATATATATTGTAAATAAGGAGGCAGTGTAGTTTTGTTTAATCTCTAAGACTGAAGATCATGCAATTTTTCATAATTCGGAAATCCGAATACAATAGATATACATGTTTTCAAGTTACATGAAGTTACTTCCTTCGGCCAGTCTATATTTATTTATGTCTATGGTCTAGATCTATTACAAATTTAATTACTTGACTGATGCAAACAAATTTGTACAATTACATCACGTAATCATCTTCTTTTTTTTTGAAGTAACGTATGTATTATATAAGATAAGATAAGATAAAAGCTTTTTTTTTTTAAATATTTTTTCTTTTTTTATTATTAAGTCCCCTACCCAATCAGAATGCTTTGTTCTAAACAACTAATTAAGAAGCGTTTGAACAAACTACCAAGTACCAACCTGAATACATTAGATTATCTTGCTGTTAGTAAAGCTCTCCCAAATCGACACTGGCAGCTGGGAAGAGGTGGCACTGGACAGATCCACACGGAGAGAGAGCATAAAGGAAGGGTCACAGATTGCAGATGTCATACACAACAGAAGCAGAAAGAAGGGTGAAAATGCAACGGCGCCTGGTGATTACATATGCCCAACCTGCGACCGCGGCTGTGCATCAAGGATTGGCCTCTTGAGTCACACAAGAAGTTGCAAAGGGAAAAGATCGTCTCTCGAGACGTCAAATGCCACAGTAAAGATAAGAATGTAATGAGCTCATTGACACTTATGAAATTGTGTGGACACCCTTAACAAAAGCTTGCCATGATTCCCTTTGGATAAGCTTTTGTCTTTTTTTTTAAAAGCTTGTTAGTTATAGTTGTTTTATTTTTTATTTTTTTTAGTAGAAATCAAATGTTGCTTCTGAATAAATGATAAATGCTAAAGATGATCTGTAAGAACTTATCTACACAGAGATTAATGATTTTGTACTTTTTCCAGAAATGACCATAAACCATAAACGACAGTGAACTAATTCAAATTGTTTCCATCTTAATTTGCTGACCTACATGTTTTCAGAAACGACAATAAACATTGAAGGTCAAGTGAACCAATTCAAATCGAGTCTATCCAATCACCATCTTATTCTGCTGACCTACATGCGCAGTGGCTCATCTTTTGTCGGTGCTATGATTGGGGCTCATCCAGACGTCTTTTACATGTACGAGCCACTTTGGACTCCCAGACGTGCTTTAGGTGGTCTGACAAAGCTAAGATACTTGAACGGGAGTGAACTGAAGTAAATATTTACACTTTTTAATTAATTAGCTTGTGCACAAATATACTTGTACAAAAGATATATGCTACATCTTAAAGTCATACTATCTAGATTTAATCTGGTTCCGTACGGCGAGGTGGCTGAGGGGTAAACACTTGGCTTCCGTACCGGAGGGTCCAGGCTTTGAAACCTGATGAAGACTGGGGTTTCTAAATTCAGAATCTTTAGGGAGAATCTGAGTCCACACAACTCTAATGGCTAATAGTTGGTCGTTGTGCTGGCTACATGACACCCTCGTTAACTATGTGCCACAGATGACCTTTACATCCTCTGCCCCATAGATCTTATGGTTTGAGAGGGAAACTTACTAAGGTTATTATTGCCAGAAGTGGTCGGACTTCAGTAATTGCAGTCCCTGGGCAGAGTTTTCTTTTCTTTCTTTTTTTTTTTTTGGAAGCCTCTTCAAGCTTCAATATTAATGCACTTAATAATATTATAAAACATAACAATAAAGAATAAAGAAATAAATTATATGTAAATTTAACTCAACTGGTCTATTTATATTTTAAAATAGTATATATATAGAGAGACTCTGGTCGGCTGTACAATGCTACATATTAAATCCGGCTCTAATCATAAACAGTCCATTACCTATAAACTACTTCCAATGGTATGTGTTTCACTTAGACTCAGATATTGGTGGAAATGTCATCACTGACATGAGAATGGGGCAAAGGGGAGTATCTGGCGCCTTAACCATAAGGCTCTGTCAAGATGGGATCGTAAGACTTTACCTGTCTACCCACCTAGAAGAAAGACAGCTACCCCCCCCCCCCCCCCGCTACCATGCAGATAAACACAGAAAATGAAAAGTCTTAGAAATGATAATAGTGTCATATTTTCAGTGCCTAATGATGTCAAGTCTCTATTTGTACTAGTTTTAGGTCTTAGAAATTATAAAAGTTTCAAACAGATGGAGATTCTTAGTTTAAGCATTATTACAAAGCGTTTATAAAATCGCTCCGTCTGTCTGTCTGTCTGGTACAAATGTTATACACGTTATTTCTCCCGTTTCCCAATCTCGTATCAAGTTGAAACTTAATACGATCATTCGTTGTCTCCAACAAAGCACGAATCAATAAAAAAAATTAAGCAATTATTAATTAATTATTGGTATTGAATTAATTTTTTTATATGGGAAAAGAAAAATAAATCGTACACTATTGTGATATGGATATATGGTTGTAAATGTGCAGTTCTTTCCCCTGTGTAAGCTTTTTTTGAAAATTTTTCTAGAACTATATTGAACTTTTATGACCTAGAAGCACTTCAATATGTATTGGTTCTGTTTAAATTTAATTTGAAATTAAAAATAAACCTCTAGTAAACAGCTAAATTTAATCAACAAACTTTTCTACTAAGTTATTTTGATTCATTTTTTTGTTTATCGCACACACACTGCTAAAAGTACGACCAGAAGCGGTCTCTATAATTCATAAGCAGTACAACTTATAATTTCCTCTTCAAGGTATAATCACTAGTTCTGATGTTACTATCTGAAAGTTTTTTTGTTGTCATGTTTTGAAACCCAGAAATCATTTAAAATTTCAGCCTCAGCGAAGATCAAACGACTTTCTGGTTCACCAGTGTCCAGGTTCTTAACGATATATTCCAGTGTAGGTTTCATCTTCTGGATGTTGGCACTTTAACGGTGCGTTCAATAAGCTAATTAAGTGTTTAGCTTTACCTTCAAATTAAAACCTGCATCTAGGTACAAGCAACAGATGACATCAGACACAGTCGCAAACATTGTAAAAGTAGGTCAAAGCCTATTTGAACAAAATGGTAGATATCGCCACAACTTGAAAGCCTTTATATTAAATAGACAGACTTTACATAATATAGCGGCATTTATATTGTTCTATGATTCCTTATGCTGGGAAAAATTTGTACAAATACTTCTTTTTCCCTAGTGCTATTAAAGCATATAATGGAGTGTCTGAGTCAACCAGGAGAACTAACAACTTGGCAGAGCTTAAGTTATTTACATGCGTGACTAGATTGACCTAGGGACGTAGGACGTAATCATCTTTTTTTGAAGTGACGTTTGTATTTTAAAGGATAGGATAATATACAATGTACTCAAAATTTAATATGTCACCGCTTATAGCAACAGGGATCCACACACATTTTGACTTTGATTTACCTGTTTTGAATGTTCTTTTAGAATTAAATATAATTACATCACAGCTCGAGCTTTCCACGTGACAGTGAGAGATGGGGGCGGGCTGTGTATGAACCCTTGACTATCGAGACGAAAGTCCAATGCACATTCCACACGACCATTCGTAAGACTACAGGCTCCGTGCTGAGATTAATCCATTATAGCGTGGTCCAGGTATTTGCCAGTGTTCTGTAGGGCTTGTCTGTCTACGTAAAGGACAAGACCCCCGCATGAACCAGTTCTATCGTATCTTCGAAAACGCTTCTGGGCACCCTGCAGTTGTTGAAGATGTGATTGACTGTCCCACACGACCAAGCAGCCATCTTTAAAATGTTATGTTTTTTCATGTTTCGGATGTTCCTTCAGAGTTGAAGATAGTTTACTTCATAGTCCAAACCTCCCACAGGACGACGGGGATGGGAGCGGGCAGGGTTTGAGCCCGGGACCATCAATAAATCCGAACAACAGCCCAGAGCGCAAACCGCACTACCAGGCAGCCATCTTCCAATCAAACTTAGCTTATTTCTTAACCCTACTACATCAAACTTATTGTTATCTTTATTTTTTCCCCTCTAGCACACTCATATGTATAGGAGTCCCAGTACAGAGGACTACGCCATTTGTTTAAATATTTCTCATGTGCAAGACTTGACTCTAAAAGAAGGTAAAATAAACATTGTATAGATCTAAGCACTGCGTCCCTAACAGTGTAATACATGTGTAAATACATTAAACTGAATTAACTTGCTTCAAAGTGCATTAAACTACATTTAAGTACATTATAGTACATTGTTGGCCTCCTTCAGTCTTGGAACGACTATGATTCATCTCGAACACTTTTTCATGTTTCTGTACTGCCCTTTTTTGGAGATACACACCCGTCCACATAAATGTACTTTAAAAGTACATTAAAGCGCATTAAATTACAGTAAAATGCATTAAAAGTACATTAAAACATTAAAGTACATTGAAAGTGCATTAAAAGTACATAAAAAATGCACTAAAAGTACATTAAAAGTGCACTAAAAGTACATTTAAAGTGCACTAAAAGTACATTAAAAGTGCATTAAAGTACATTTAAGTACAGTGATTTGTGGCAGAGTGGCACTATCAAATTGGCTATCTGATTGGGCTCGAGTTTGAATCCCTCTGAAGACAACACATTTTTAAATTCGAGACTAGACTGAGTTGTGGTGACTGAGCTCGACAAACCCTTTCTCTCTAATGACCCCCTCCTCCCCATGTTTCACAGAGGAGCCCTGACCCCATCGCATTGATAGCGGCATGAAGTCGCACTGTACATTAAAGTATAATGAACATTTATTCATAGACTCTTACCAATGTTTCTCAGACACTGGGACGCGAGGTTCTATCAAATGACCTATTAACAATGTTTCCAAACACTAAAATAATAAAGTGAGTCAGGGGCGATTCTTTTTTCGCGAGAGGGGTCTGCAAACAATAAGAACTCAAAAACTTTTTTTGAATAGATTTCCATACGTCCCCGCTGACGTGATTCTTCTCGATTTTCCTGTGTCAGCATGGTTGGAATACTTCCGACGGTCATGCATCTTTAAATTGACGATATTTGTTTCACAAAAAACAGATTTATTTTCTTAAAAACAATGGCGTCACCGGTAAAAGTTTGAGAAATACTGGCTTACACAATTATCAAATAACTTAGCTTTATTCATTTTGGACGTCTCTTTAAAAACAATGTCTACTGTACACTTATAGACGGACGTCTGCAAGACGTCAACAGGGTTAAACTCGTGACATTCATGGTGACAGTTTTAAGCGCAGACCGCATCGTCACACCGTCACACCGTCACACCGTCACATCGTCACAACGTGACATTGTCACATCGTCAGGCAGCAACCCAATTAGTAACGTACCTTCACAATTCTAATATATGATTACAATTTCATACAATTACTTCTTCTCTAGAGCCTGAATCCGACCGGAAAACCCATTAGATTAAAACATAGATACGCGTAGTATTTACCGTAATTGTCTTAATAAATTTTCCATCACCTGCTGGTATGGTAATACTTCACTGGCACAAAGACTTAGACTAAATAGACTAATTAAAAAAAGCATCGTATATCACTCGAATACAGCTACCATCTCTTGAAGAGATTTTCCAAGAAAGATGCCTTTCCAAAACACTCACTATACTTAAAGACAACCTGCACCCATTAAACCACTGTTACATAAGATCTGAACAAAGTGGTCGTCTCCTTTCCATTAGGACTAAAACTGAAAGATTGAAAAACTCCTTTATGCTGTCGTCATCGAGAAGTACATAGAAGTCTAATTCATAAAGCGCTGGTTGTGAATGTGTATGTGTTTCGTGTGTGAATGTTGTTCGAATTTTTAATTAATATTGTTTTTTGTACACTAGTTTCGCTGAGCTTGTCAATTGTAGTCAAACTGAATTTCCATTTGATTGGATCAATAAAAATTATCTTATCTTTTTTTAAAGGAACCTCTGCGATTTATAAAATAATATAAGATAATTTATAAATATATAAGATAAGTTTTTGTTATTTTTGAAGGAACTTCAGAAACTTACGATGTTTACCTTTTTTTTTTTGTTGTTGTTGCAGAAATTATATCCAAGATACCGAGTTGTCTCCCTTTGCTGACATCTGCTTGTCATCAAGCTAAGGTCAAACTTGTCAAGGTTATTGAGGCCTTCATGGATCAGGCGATAAATCTGATGTTGTCTGACCCTCTGGTCAAAGTCCTTCACCTAATCAGAGACCCGCGCGCTGTGCTGATCTCAAGGAAAGAGTTTGGATTCTACCCGGAAGACGGCGTCGGGCAAAACTCTTGGGAGCTTTGCGTTCAAATCCTGAGAGACTTGGAGCTCTACGTACATAAACGGAAGCAGTTTGTCGGGAGAGTGTTGACTCTGAGATACGAAGACATCGTCCGGGAGCCTCTTGACTTAGGAAGACAGCTGTACCAGTTTGTTGACCTTGACATTGGGCCAGAGTTCATGGACATGATCTGGAACATGACCTACGCGGGATTTCCGGACGGCTGCAACGTGTGTCCAGTCAGGAGTAACGCCACGGTCACTGCCTACAAGTGGAGGAAAAGGGCGTCTTTTAAAACAGTTGCCCGAATACAAAATAATTGCCTTGACCTTATAAACCTCATGGGCTATAGAAGCTTCACAAGTGAACGCGAGTTGTCTAGCTTGCATCTTCCTGCTGTACACAGGAATTATGACCCCAGGTTTCTTCAAGTTCTGATACGAAAATAAATATTGAAAATTACGTTGACAACGAATTAGTTAAGGTCTAAGTAGACAGTACAGATGACTGAGCTTTTTTTTTTTTTTTTACAAAGTACTTATCAACTCTGTCTGTCTGCATGTCTGTCTGTCTGGTAAAAAGTGTTTACACGTTATTTCTCCCACACCCATTCTCGGATCAAGTTGAAACTTTAAACAAGTATTTATTTTACATAACAAAACATGAATTAATAAAAAAAAATATAATCAAACAGCTAATTCTTGGTAATGAATTATTTTGTTAGATTTCAAATACGGAAAATAACTTGAACATTATTGATATATATAGTTTTTCAGAAAAGCTTTTAGATAAGTTTTTTTTTTAATTTGCTTGTTTTTCAAACATCTCCAATGTACAAGCGACAGGCCTAAGTGATACGTTAAAACTGACCAATGAGAATCTACTGTCGTCAAGTGAAACAATGATTAGACGATGTATCAAATTGATCTCTCTCTCTCTCTCTAGAATACTCTAGATCAGGGGTGGGCAACCTTTTTGTTTCGAGGGCCGCATGTGGCCCGCGGGCCATAATTTGCCCACCCCTGCTCTAGGTTCACCAAGTGTGGTGGACTTACGTTGAAAAAGAGTGTAGAACCTGTTGGACAACCATGAAACTAAGCACAAGATAAAACTGATTAATATTTTTAATTTACTTCCATTTAGTGTTGGGCTTTCACGTTCTACGTAGATTTATCTTCAACTCTGAGGGAACATCCGAAAATTGTAAAAAAATTTACACCATTTTCCTGGCTGATTGAGTCTATTTAAATATTGATCTAAATATATGCATGTTTTTCGTATTTTCTATACAGTCGTTTACCTCCGCAGCAGTAAAACTTTGTTTTTTTGTATTCTATATAGTTCAGTGTTTACCAAACTTTTTCCTTAAAGGAGCACTTCGCACATTCTATCCCCCCCTTCGTCCTGCATGAGGTTCGGACTAGGATGTGGATAATGTAAAGAAACATCCGAAACATGTTCGACATTTTACAAACAAACATTTTACAAACAAACTTTAAACAAACAAACATTTTACAAACAAACATACTACAAACAAACATTTTACAAACAAACATTTTACAAACAAACATTTTACAAACAAACATTTTACAAACAAACATTTTACAAACAAACATTTAACAAACAAACTTTTTACCAACAAACTTTTTACAAACAAACATTTTACAAATAAACATTTCACAAACAAACTTTTTACAAACAAACTTTTTACAAATAAACATTCTACAAACAAACTTTTTACAAACAAACATTTTACAAACAAACATTTTACAAACAAACTTTTTACCAACAAACTTTGTACAAACAAACATTTTACAAATAAACATTCTACAAACAAACTTTTTACAAAAAAACTTTTTACAAACAAACTTTTTACAAACAAACATTTTACAAACATTTAACAAACAAACTTTTTACAAACAAACATTTTACAAACAAATATTTTACAAACAAACTTTTAACAAACAAACTTGTAACAAACAAACTTTTTACAAACATTTTATTTTACAAACAAACTTTTTATAAACAAACATTTTACAAACAAACTTTTTACAAACAAACATTTTACAAACTTTTTACAAACAAACTTTTCACAAACAAACATTTTATTTTACAAACAAACTTTTTACAAACAAACATTTTACAAACATTTTACAAACAAACTTTTAACAAACAAACATTTTACTAACAAACTTTTCACAAACAAACTTTTAACAAACAAACATTTTACAAACAAACTTTTTACAAACAAACATTTTACAAACATTTAAACAAACTTTTTACAAACAAACATTTTACAAACAAATATTTTACAAACAAACTTTTAACAAACAAACTTGTAACAAACAAACATTTTACAAACAAACTTTTACAAACAAACATTTTATAAACAAACATTTTACAAACAAACTTTTTACAAACAAACATTTTACAAACAACCTTTTTACAAACAAACTTTTTAGAAACAAACTTTTTACAAACAAACATTTAACAAACAAACTTTTTACAAACAAACATTTTACAAACAAACTTTTTACAAACAAACATTTTACAAACATTTAAACAAACTTTTTACAAACAAACATTTTACAAACAAATATTTTACAAACAAACTTTTAACAAACAAACTTGTAACAAACAAACATTTTACAAACAAACTTTTACAAACAAACATTTTATAAACAAACATTTTACAAACAAACTTTTTACAAACAAACATTTTACAAACAACCTTTTTACAAACAAACTTTTTAGAAACAAACTTTTTACAAACAAACATTTAACAAACAAACTTTTTACAAACAAACTTTTTACAAACAAATATTTTACAAACAAACTTTTAACAAACAAACTTTTAACAAACAAACATTTTACAAACAAACATTTTATAAACAAACATTTTACAAACAAACGTTTTACAAACAAACATTTTACAAACAAACTTTTACAAACAAACTTTTTACAAACAACAAACATTTTACAAACAAACTTTTTACAAACAGACATTTTACAAACAAACTTTTTACAAACAAACATTTTACAAACAAACTTTTTATAAAAAAACTTTTTACAAACAAACTTTTACAAACAAACTTTTTACAAACAAACATTTTACAAACAAACTTTTTACAAACAAACATTTTACAAACATATCTTCTTTTTAATATCCAAGTATAGATGCAATATTTCCTAAGCTCAACCAACTAAAACGCTAGAAACATATTGCTGACAAGAAGCGAAGTTCTGGAAGTAGGCGTCAAGGTTACAAAGCTGGTGCTTCAGTTGGTAGCAGTCACACACGGTGTTGTAGAGGGTCTGGTTCCCTTCGCAGAGTTTGATCAAGGAGTCTAGGTTAGCGTTGATGAACCCCACCAACGGGATGGACACGCCCTGGAACTGGTTGACGCTAAGCGGGCACGGACTGGTCACGTTGACGTTCAGGTCCAGCAACCTGGCAGTGGCGTACTCTTTGGAGAATTTCACTGACGCCCAGGCGTCCACCCACTCCTGGAGCGTGACGCAGCCGTCGGCGTTCTTGTCGTAGTGCTGGACCAGGTCGGCTTTGATCTCGTCCCCGGTGACGAAGCTGTCGTTGTTGGCGTCGTTGTTGCGGATGTTTTGCAGCAGACGTGAGGACAACCGTCCGCTTTCGGTGCCGGCACAAGGATTTGTCTGCCCTTGAACGAAGGCAGACAACATCGAACAGGCAGCGAAAACAAAAAAACTGTACATCTAGATTAAAAAAATAGGAAAATACAATTTACATGAGGTAATCATACCTTTATCATGATCGATTAGCAGAAAAGATAATAGAATGTAAACATATTTTTTGGGAGGGGGGCAAAATATAGATAAAATAGTAATATTTAAATCGCCCGGATCGGCTGTTTATTGACAAAAAAAAAAACGAAAAAAAACGCTACAATCAATAATATCACGGTAAAGCTATTCTATAATATATGTAAAACCGAAATGGAAAAACAAAGAAATTATGGTAACCTATGCTTGGAGATTAAAACCTATTCGTTGAGATATTGGTCTCCCCAGACCATGGGTTGCTACGTCACAGGTCTGTGTTCCGGCCTACTACGACAATTGATCTCAGTGCTACTCAAGGCCAGTCTCCTGTAGTACAGTAAGACTATTAAAATATATCACTCCTTATAATTCACAAACATAGTTTGTGATAATTGCTGGCTTCTAAAATCTTGAATGATAATTATAATAAGGCTTTACCTTCAGCTCCGAAAATTAAGGGAAGATTGCAGTAGGCTATTTCATAATGTGTCACTTTTTAGATTTAAATGCCATCTAGTCTAGTATATTCTCAGTATCTACATACTTACCACATCTAATACCGACAAAGCCTTTATTTTCAAGGCTTGGATTTGTTTCTTTACTTTTACATAACACAAAATGTGCAAGAGGACAAAAAAATTGTCAAAAATGAAAACAACACATAACTCCCCTCTAATATAAAACAATGAATGGTCCCCGTATATTTCAATATCTTTGGTCAAAATGAACCTAACATTCTAAATTTCTTTCATATACATAGGTCAGTGACTTAGATTAGATATATATGTCAGCATGCACATCGAATATCTTTAAATTTACACATAGATCAAGAAATAGATAATAATAATAATTTGTATAATAACAATACTACTAAAAATTATGGAACAATGAAAAAAACAAAGAAAATATGGCAACATACGCTTGGATATTATGCGGCTATGAAAGTTGTCTAAAATAACAATATATCTTGTTATTGAATAAACTGAGGGGATAAAGACAACTGACCTCACAGATGCCCTTAACACCCCAAATAAGATTCACGTTGCCTGTCAGAGGGTGGTACTGCTACATGACCATCGATTAAGTCCAGTAGGGAATCGGCGCCGAAAGCGCCATTACCCATTTGAACATTGGAAAGGCTTTAATTTAACGAACAGGCATGGACTGATAGCTCTAAACCCCAAGTCCCGTCTGAGGGCTGAGAGCTTTAAACCCCAAGTCCCGTCTGAGGGCTCCCAGCAGTACCGGCCATAGACCTAGTAATGGAACCGTACCGCGTACAAGGCGCACCGCGTCTCTGTCCTGGGTCCTAGGGCAGCGCTAACCATGGGGAGTTTGTATAATATTCCTATACTGTAACCGTCACGCTCAAAGCCAAGAACACCACTCCAGCCACGGGTCTCTCACTCCTAGAGTGCCAGAGAATGAATATTCGTTCGGTTTTCACATAATGATAATAACTTGTAAACAAAGTTGAAAATAAAAAAGCTTTAGTAAAAAATATTTTTGTTTTTGTTTAATTATTTCTTTCTTTAAAATATTACGGTATATATTGACCAGTTGAATTACATGAATTATTAGTATGAGTAGACACTAAATTAACTTTTTTTTAGTCCATAGATGAAGTCGTTTGTTGTCCTCTGTATTGATGGCCCAAGGATTCCTATGATGATAAAGCTAAAACTGAATAGCGCAAATTCTGAGGTTTCCTTTAAAAAAAAATAAAAAAAATGTATAATGTAAATGTTAACTTGTCTATTATTTTAAACAAGCTGCCAAAACTAAAAAATAAAATGATACATAACTTTAACTTGATTATTGTTTTCGAATACAGGAATCTTGTTTGGGCTAGCTGGCTCAAATGTCTACATAATAATAAGGTGTTTGATCCTAATCACTTGGAATTAACATTTAGAAAAATAATGGACTTTAGGGTAGAGAATTATCTAGTTTGATTTTCATATACCTGTATAATGCTCATGTAGTTTTCCAGAAAAAGGGTGTTGGGGGTCAGGGATATCTGATATTGTGTTGATTGTTCTGGAGTAGAGTATACTTGTATCATTTTTCTGTCTTTAGGGGGTTCATTGGTTAGGTAGTATGTCTTTGATATTAAATAATATTTCTATTACTATTATTATATTTTTAGGTTAATCACTTTTCAATTGTTTATGATTTAATACTTGTGAATTATGAGAACTTACAAATAAAAACATATTAAAAAAAAAAAAAAAAAAAGCCCACAAAAGGGCAAGATGGCCCATAAAGGAGGCATATAAAGCCCAAAAAAGAGGCAAAGAAAAGAGGCATAAGGCCCAAGGATTCCTATGATGATAAAGCTAAAACTGAATAGCGCCATAATTCTGAGGTTTCCTTAAAAAAAAAAAAAAAAAAAAAAAAAAAAAAAAGAGAAATAAAAAAAAATAAAAAAAAAAAAAAAAAAAAAGAAGAAAAAAAAAAAGAAAGAAAAAAAAGAAAGAAAAAAAAGAAAGAAAAAAAAAGAAAGAAAAAAAAAAGAAGAAAGAAAAAAAAAATAAAAAAAAAAAGAAAAAAAAAAATGAGTATAACAATGTTAATGTAACCTATTTTATACGGGACAGAAAAAAGCAGTAGGACTTTATCGCTCTACAATATAAATTAAAACGTTTGGCTCCAGTCAAGCAGATATTGTGGGACGTTCAATTATGACGCTGCGCTCTCAAAAGTCTTTATCGTTTTGTTTTGTTGGCCTTTGTATTTATGTATAAGATGTTAATGAACGTAAACAAAATTTGAATGAAAAAAAAAAAGATGTATACATCACTACTACAACACAAAAAGAAAACAGTTTGTAGATTAAAAAAAACAGCGTTTCTCAAACTTTTAACTTAATATATATATATATATATATTATCGCTTTCATGCTTATAGCATGCTAAGAGCGCTTTTGGTACAATCTCATTTGTGGACCAGTGGTGGGATGGGGTATCTAGGAGTTGGTTGTCCGTGCCGCCTTTAGGCGCTCAGTAAACGCTACCCTTCTAGGTAGCCAAGCCAAGTCAAGTTCAGGCGCACTTGACCTCTCGACCACGCTTCCCACTATGTAACGCCTCCCAATCCAAAAAAAAAAAAAAAATGTGCACCCCACTTTCCTTCAGTTAGCTATGGAGTTTCGGGTGTCTTTCTGGGTATTTTATTAGCTTGTTTTTTTTATTGTAGTGTATTATGTATTATTGTTACTTTTTTGTTTATTCTTATGTTTATTCTTATGTTTATTCTTATGTTTACTCTTATGTTTATTCTTATGTTTATTCCTATGTTTATTCCTATGTTTATTCTTATGTTTACTCTTATGTTTATTCTTATGTTTATTCTTATGTTTATTCTTATGTTTATTCCTATGTTTATTCCTATGTTTATTCCTATGTTTACTCTTATGTTTACTCTTATGTTTATTCTTATGTTTATTCTTATGTTTATTCTTATGTTTATTCTTATGTTTATTCTTTTGTTTATTCTTATGTTTATTCTTATGTTTATTCTTATGTTTATTCTTATGTTTATTCTTATGTTTATTCTTATGTTTATTCTTATGTTTATTCTTATGTTTATTCTTTTGTTTATTCTTATGTTTATTCTTATGTTTATTCTTATGTTTATTCTTATGTTTATTCTTATGTTTATTCTTATGTTTATTCTTATGTTTATTCTTATGTTTATTCTTATGTTTATGTTTATTCTTATGTTTATTCCTATGTTTATTCTTATGTTTACTCTTATGTTTACTCTTATGTTTATTCTTATGTCCTGAAATGTCTCTATGTTTACTACTTTTTACAGAGCTTATATCAACTCTGTCTGTCTGGTAAAAAGTTTGTTCACGTTATTTCTCCCACACCCAATCTCGGATCTACTTGAAATTTTGAACCTGACAAAACAAAAAGAACCCATTAGCTCATAAACTATTGGTAATAAATGAGTTTGTTTGGAAACGGACAAGGGAAAGAATTGGTGGTATAAGCTTACTTAGACCCCTTGAGGAGGCCAAAGTCCTGAGTGAACAAGTTGTTGTTTTATATATATATATATTAACTCTTTCTTTCCGTAATTATTTACCACATTCTGATGGAATCAACGTTGGTATCGTCTGTTAGGAGAGAAAGAGTTAAGCGATCTATGGCCTCCTTCAGTCGCGAATTGACTATGGATCATCTCATGGAAATGGGATGAATGCCTGGGCATTAGCTGTGGTCGGAACGATGTCGCCCACACATCAGCCCCCTCCCCCTCTCCACGCAGCTGAGGTATTCAAAGGAACGGCAGTGCCGATACAGTTTGGGGTCAGCGGCGTCGCAGATTCTGCCAGAGTGGATGCGAAAAAGCGATCACGGCAACATTAACGTGATACCCCTATTTTTCTCTCCCTTTTTCAACTGGTTCAGACAAGTGATAGGATCCTAGCGCATTGAGAAAGATAAAAGCATGAAATAGTGCTAACAACTGAACAGTAATGCTTTAGATATTAAGATTCAGTTGGGTCTATACCTTTTATTCATATCATTTGTTATTTGGTCATGTGGAATTTAAAAAAACTATCATGACCATTGTGCAAATGCACGAGTGTCATTTTTTTTTGTCTAATATATAAAGTGTCGTTTATTATATAAGTTTTCTAAAAGTTGTTATATATTGAGATAAAGACAAAACCTAATACAAATTAAACAACAACAAAAAAAAAGTCACAAAGATAAAGGCACATTTCTTATTCCTTATGCTAGGCCGAATTATTTCAAGTGCTCCTTCTTCCCTAGTGCCATTAGAGAATGGAATGGGTTTCCCGAATCAGACAGGAAAAACAATTACTTACATACATAGAATAATGGGACAGCCTGCGCATGTCACTGCGAAATTAAAGTTAAAACTAGAAATTAAACTTACTTTTTCACTATGAAATCAAAATAATTTTATCACTTTCCTTTGGCCTAAACTGCTGATTGTTCATTGTTTATTTATAGGTAACGTTTGTTCAACTGACCTATGTAGTAATAACTTGGTCCAGTTCTTTTAAGATTCAAAATAGTAAAAAAAAAAATAATTGCTAAATCACTCTTCCTTTAAGGGTCTTCGCTCAGTAAAGTATAGATAAAGAGGTTAAATTTGGAAGCAGACATTAGTGACTCCTACGGAAGCGGTATGGTCCATGCTTAAAAAAAAAAAAAGAAATTTTAAAAGAAAATTTTGGAATACATAGTCATACGGTTAAACAGGGTGTCATGTGACCAGTGCTAAGCGACAGAGTAAAGGCCGGACATTTTCACTATTAAGACTTACGACCGTCACTAGTAACTATAAGAAGAATTTTAGTAACTAAAGGAAACATTATAGTAACTATAGGAAGCATTATAGTAACTATAAGGAGAATTATAGTAACTGTTAGGACCATTTTAGTAACTATAGGGAACATAGTAGCTATAGGGAGCATTATAGTAACTATACGTAGCATTATAGTAATTATAGGGAGCATTATTGTATCTATATTGAGCATTATAGTAACTATAGGGAGCATTATAGTAACAATAGGGAACATTGTAGTAACTATAGGGAACATGTCTATTCGCGCCTGCCTTCAATGTTAATTAAATTTTTCCCCTCGGCGTTGTCTGTTTTTTGAAAGAAACTTAAAGTCAATGTCTTCGATTTCGAAAATTAAGGATGAATACAGAGTTTTATAAGACTACGTAAACCCAATTGCGACCTATATATTTTGCCCCATCTGATGCAGACTAGTCGGGGGTTTTCTTTGGCCCTTTATAGTGTGCACCACGACCATGATTAGAGTTTTTCAGTCGTGTCTTTCAGATGCCGTCTGCTGCTACCTGCTTTCCTCTGTGCCAGTGGGGGGAAAATGGCGATCTTTATTGCGTTTAGGGCGGAAAGGGGGTGGGGTATTTCCGTTACGCTGTCCTCTTTTAAGCTCGCTAAAAACGTCCTGCTTATAACGCCATGAATCAACTTTTGGTTTACAAGTCATTTATTTCATTGCAATATTTAAGTTTTAATTTTGTGACCGCGGCACCAAATTAAAACAAAACATAAATTAAAAAAGAAAAGCTCCCCTTTCAGACCTTGCGATCTATGGGACGAATGGATTAAAGGTCATCTGTTTCTGTGGCCAGCACAACGACCAACATATATATGTTAACATACAGACTGACCACACAGACTGACCACATTGAGTTATAATGTATGTCAAATGTTTTACATGTTTCGAATGTTCTGTCAGAGTTGAAGGTAATTTACTTCCTAGTCCAAACCTCCCGCACCACGACAGGGAATGGCAGCGGGCAGTGTATGAACCTGGGACCATCAATAAATTCGAACGACAGTCCAGCGCACGTACCGCTCGACCAGGCCACTAATAACCTATACCTATAATTTTTTTCCAAAATGCATAGTGTTGGTTCAACCATATAGAGCAGCGGTTCTCAACCTTTTATGCTTGGCGACCTCTTTTTACAATCCACCACTCTGCCGCGACCCCCCCCCACCCCAACACACACATACAGCAATAGAAGAGTAGACAATTTTCGGTGGTCTTAGTCGACCCCTGGCAAATCGTCATTCGACCCCCAAGGAGATCGCGACTCACAGGTTGAGAACCCCTGATATAGAGTTTAATCTACTTAGGTCCACTAAATTGATGGTCGGTGAAAGATAAGTAACAGATAAACACAAGCATTGACCTTCCGGTTTCAACTAGTAACCTTGTTCCAGAAAACAAAAGTCGCCGACAGGTGGCGCACTGTATCACGTGACAAAACATACGATTCTACGCACGTACTTTATACGATAATGATTTATTTTCATATTCTGTTTTCTTTACTTTTCCCACAGTTTGGAGTTCTTAGGTTATAAATAGTCAACTCGCCTTGCTTTAGAAATCTATTTTTTTTCTAACAAAGCTTATATGAACTTACTCTGTCTGTCTGTCCGTCTTGTCAAAAGTTTGTACACGTTATTTCTCTGACACCCATTCTCGGATCAAGTTGAAACTTCGCAGTAACCAATTAGTTAACTAGTTACCGGTAATTATTTTTTTTTGCTTGATACCAACAAGAGTAACTAATCCTTCAGTATTCACAGATAAAGCAAAATGTGTTGGGTTTGGTCCCCTTAAATAAATTGTTAACGCTATATCTTTCTCACGCATTCTTCAATCAAGCTGATACTTTAAACGATTATTTAACTCTTTCTCTCCGTACTTATATACCACATTCTGGTGGAATCAACGTTGGTATCGTCAGTTAGGAGAGAAAGAGTTTTAATGTACCTAACAAAATATGAATCAATAAAAACAAAACAATTAGTCAATTAATTATTGGTAATGAATTATTTTGTTCGATATAGAATAAGGAAAACTTGAACATTATCGATAAATATATTTTTTAGTGAATTCTTTCCCTTTAGATAAGCATTTTTTTTTTAAAGAATTTTAAAAATATTTTGCTTCTTTTTTTTTACTCCTAAAAATATGTGGAAAAAAAAAACAAGGACTACTGTTACTGTGTAGCACCAAACTGCTGGTAGACAACCAAACCGCTGCAGGGGTCTTTAAATTTGAACAAAAAAACTTCTGGTAACTTGAATAACTTCCTAGTGAACAATACTAAATATAAGTTGTTGTTTTTTATAATATTGTTATAACCCTAGTGGCGGACTGAAAGGGTTAATGTTTGTGCGGCCTACTGACACACATGATTTAGGTCAATCACATCGGTCAAGGGCTGTTGAACAAGGAACATTACTGCTGATGCGCGCAATATGACCAATGTTATGTCATGTGACCAAAAATTCTTTACAGACGAGAGACAGTGTGTTAGAAAATATAGTAGAGTCCAGGACGCATAGCCGTAAGGACTGTGTACTACGAAGTGAGTCCTTGAAAATGTAGCTGTACGAGTCTAGAATTTGGGAACCACTGGACCAGACTTTAGTAATATTTTTTTAACAAAGTCTCACTACAATAACACATCCTTTTAGTCTCACGTTCTGGAGCCGTCTGCCCTAAGACCTAAGGCTTGAATAGGTGTTCCACGATCTACTGGAATAATTAACTAGTAGGCCTAGACTTGAATTAATATCTCGAAAAAGTAAGCAGAATGGTCCTCTAAATACGCAGAATGTGCAAATTGTTCCGTCAGGCAAAACGGTTGAGAACCACTGGACTTTACTAATAATATATTTTTTTAACAAAGTCTCACTACAATAACATAACCTTTCAGTCTCACGTTCTGAAGTCGTCTGTCCTAACTCAGACCAATGACGACAGAACCGCTTATCTTGCATCATTCACAACCAATCGCTGACATCCTTCCACCGTCACCATAGAAACACACACTCTCACACGCACACACTCCATAATAACCGGTAGTCCTGGATCGTCCTGAGGATAGGTCATTCTAACCACTTATCACGTCTTACGGCACAAAGTGCTACGACCTGGCCGAACCTGCAACCTGATTCCAAAAGTGTAGCTGATAGATCTAGTTGTCGTTCCTTTCTGATCCATCAGCTCGATGAGAGGCGGGAGGGGGGGGGCGGAGAACTGCCGTGCGGGCGACATTGTTCCGACCATAAATAATACCCTGGGTTTAATCTCTTTTGTTCGCTACACTTAGAAAGGAAGCCAAACCCCACACAAAACACCAACTACTAAATGTGCCTGAGCTGTAGGTGGACGGGAAGGTCTCTCCAGAATTGGGGCTCTTCAGTCACACGAAAAAGGTGCTCCACGAAATGAACAGAGACCATTCGTATTAGGAGGCCTCAACACTGACCTGCTACGTCACAGCCTGTGGCCAGTTTAGACCAATAGCTCGTTGTCACGTCGAACAGACCCGTGAGATATTGGTCTAAAATGCCTACATGTTGTGACGTAGCAGATCACTGGTCAGTGTTAAGGCCATCTATAACGGCCTGAACACTGACCTGCTACGTCACAGCCTGCGGGCCTGTGAACAGATTAGACCAATAGCTCGTTGCCACGTCGAACAGACATGTGAGCTATTGGTCTAAAATGCCCACAGGTTGTGACTTAGCAGGTCACTGGTCAGTGTTAAGGCCATCTATAACGGCCTGAACATTGACCTGCTACGTCACAGCCGGTGGACAGTTTAGATCAATAGATCGTTGCCACGTCTAACAGACATGTGAACTATTGGTTTAAAATGCCCACAGGTTGTGACGTAGCAGGTCAGTGTTAAGGCCATCTCTAACGATTGGTCTCGGATATACCGTAATCAGCTTTGATTCTAGACTTAAAGAGGAAAACAAATCAGTAACGTTTTTCTTCAAACTAGAAAATAATTACGTCCTACTTGTATCCATATGTTACCATTGCCTCAAAACAAAGATGGTACCAACTTCCTTGCAGCTTAGCATTCATGCTGTTGGCATGCTAAGTAAAGACTAGAATTAGAAGTTACTATCTTCTCCTGTTGTGGCTTGAGCAAACCCATGTCAGAAGCATTAAGTATAACACATGGGAGATAACTGCGACATAGAATTATTTTATAAAAATTTTATTCTAGTTATCTTTCTTACCTTTCTATATCTTTCGTTACTATTATAAAAGCCCACCACCACCTCCCCGTTTATAAGTGTGATTTTACTTAACATGTCATTTGAATAATGTACCAGCATTACCCACCGGCTACGCCCGTTGATTTGTTCCAAGGCTTTATATTGTTTATTTCTTATTACTACAGCAAAATACTGACAGAATACTTTAGCCGTACAGGCCACTCTCTTATTTATTTGTTATTTTCACTTTCAATATCACTGCCCGCATTTCACCCCCCCCCCCCCCCGTATGGCCAGTGTATTCAAGTATTTCTTACTTTTAATCAAGTGTTATGACGTATCTTAGGATCAAGGTTATAAATTCTGTTTCAACTTTTATGTAGATCGATTTTTTAATCCGTGCAAATACACTATTTAAAAAAAATGTGTACAATGTATATAAAAAAATTAAAAATATCGTGCGATTAGAGATTTGACCTACTGATCTTTAGATACATTAGTCTGACACTCTGAGCTAACAGGGTGTCATTTAAAAAGTATGCACAGAATCTAAGCTAATATCAATTATGTAATTTTTAAAATAAAAAGGTTGGATTGAAATTGTGAATGAATACTTTTCAGATGTAAATTTAACCAGTTTCGATCGTAAAAGGTGTTTAGTTGTTATAGGCACACAGAAAGTAGAATCTAGTAACTGTTTACTTTTTCGTATTTTTTGTCATTTTCAACAAGTGGGAGAATTAGTGATACGTCAGTACATCAGGGCACTTATATATATCTTATCTTCTTCTTATCTTATATAATACAGACGTTACTTCTAAAAAGAAGATGATTACGTCCTACGCGTCATGCA